>NC_059409.1:2481136-2790340 GCF_905220565.1 Melitaea cinxia | reverse complement strand
TGATGATTTTTACTTTCGGTTTAAGCGAACCGTGGCGCCGTCTATAGTGAGTTCTTTACAGAGACCCGTAACTATTCAAAGTTTCATATTACAATGAAAATCTTTGACAGGAGACGACACCATGCTATTTTTAATATGTACGATTTTATTTTGTGTTACCCACAATTAGGAATTCTAAACATTTTTGAAATATCATATCAAAAATTGACCGCTCCAGCGGGATTCGAACCCGCGTCTCCGACTGACCGTGTCGGCGCTCTAGCCAATTAAGCTATGGAACGATGTACCCGCTAGAGCGAAATTTTTGATATGATGATTTTTACTTTCGGTTTAAGCGAACCGTGGCGCCGTCTATAGTGAGTTCTTTACAGAGACCCGTAACTATTCAAAGTTTCATATTACAATGAAAATCTTTGACAGGAGACGACACCATGCTATTTTTAATATAGCTCCATAGCTTAATTGGCTAGAGCGCCGACACGGTCTGTCGGAGACGCGGGTTCGAACCCCGCTGGAGCGGTCAATTTTTGATATGATATTTCAAAAATGTTTAGAATTCCTAATTGTGGGTAACCGAAACTCTTGTTTCGAACATTGACAGCAAACTAAAATGTTACGGTGTCTTCCTGGATCTCTCGAAGGCGTTTGATACGGTTTCTATTCCGATGTTACTCAACAAGCTGGAATCGATTGGAATCCGCGGTGTAAACCTTAGTCTTTTCACCAGCTATCTATCGGACCGTACGCAGTGTGTTAAAATTGAATCATTAGTGAGCGACGACGAATTTATATCATGCGGCGTACCCCAAGGCAGCATATTGGGACCCACACTCTTCCTTATTTATATTAACCAATTATGTAATTTGCATATTGATAACTGCTCGATATTTACATATGCCGACGACACAGCCCTACTGGTTTCTGGTAATAGTTTTGAGGCTGCCAGGAATCATGTCATAAATGCTATGGGGGTCGTTATGGAATGCCTTGCTGAAAATCGTCTGACGCTAAATTTGGATAAGACACAAATTATTAAATTTGATATAAGTAAAACAAACCATGAAAGGGATGCATCTCTTGACAACATAATAATGCACTCCTGTAAGCAGAGTTCAAATCTATGCGGATGTAAAGCTCTTAAAACAGTAAGCACTGTCAAATATTTGGGAGTAACTTTGGATAGGAGACTTGATTGGCATGTCCATGTAAATAATATCACAATGAGAGTTCGGCGACTGATTTATGTTTTCAAAAATCTCCGCAATTCAGCTAATAGTGACACCCTTTTCTTGGTCTACCGTGGGTTATGCCAATCAATTGTGTCTTACTGTATATCAGTTTGGGGTTGTGCTAATAAGTCTTCTTTGCTCACACTCGAGCGTGCTCAACGAGCCATCCTGAAGGTCATAACACGACAAAAGCGAACATACCCAACTGACCAACTTTACTCTCAATGTAAAGTACTCACCGTTAGACAGTTGGCCGTTATTCGTATGATACTTCGTAAACATTCCTCATCCCCTTTTATGCAAGCGTCTGTTCAATCTAAATCAAGAAGAATACAGCTTCCATCAATTCCACATATTAGATGTCGTACATCATGGGCTAGTAACCAAAGTGGGGCCTTGAGTTCCAAAGTATACAATAATATTGACAGGATTATACATATTTATTCACTTACCTACAGAAAAGTCAAACAGGTTGCTCAGAATTTCCTACTTACATTGAACTACAATGATACCGAGGAACTGCTTAAGTGAAAGCATTTGAAATCTGTATCTTGGTCCGCTCTGGTCGGTGTTTTAACCCGATCCCAAGAAATTAGTCGTAGGGCTGGCAGGGGCGGCACGCAGATACAATGCACACACATAGACTCATACACACATACACAGACCCACACACACACACACACACACACACACACACACACACACACACACATACACAAACTCACTCTCTCTTTTTCTCTTTCACCCACACTTTTACTGGCGGACGGGCACACATCACTCCAGATACATGTCATAAATATAAAAGATGTATATATATATATATAAATAATATATATAAAAATGTTTGTATAATAAGACAAAACACCAAACATGTATATATCTTACTTGTGCTATAATTACTGGAGGAATCACTGCCTGCCTAAGATACAGGACTTTCCTACTTTAGGCGGCAGGGGTTTAAAATTTCAGTGCACAGATATATTATTAAATATTTAAAATAAGCATATACAAAATAAATAAGCATATAAAGTTTATGAATCCAAGAGTCTTAAAAGACACCAATAAGGTTCTTTATAGTATAAGCGAGCACTTAAAAAGAAATTAATATGATTGAGGGATTAAGGAAATACGTTATGAATAGATAACAAATAGAGCTTCCTTACATATATACTGTTTTGTCTGTATTTTATAACGTTACTACAACTATATGTCTGAAATTGTAAAATATTTTCTGTTTCTGTTCTGTTTCTGTTTAATAAATTTCATTTCATTTCATTTCATTTCATTTCATTTCATTTCATTTCAACACAAAATAAAATCGTACATATTAAAAATAGCATGGTGTCGTCTCCTGTCAAAGATTTTCATTGTAATATGAAACTTTGAATAGTTACGGGTCTCTGTAAAGAACTCACTATAGACGGCGCCACGGTTCGCTTAAACCGAAAGTAAAAATCATCATATCAAAAATTTCGCTCTAGCGGGTACATCGTTCCATAGCTTAATTGGCTAGAGCGCCGACACGGTCAGTCGGAGACGCGGGTTCGAATCCCGCTGGAGCGGTCAATTTTTGATATGATATTTCAAAAATGTTTAGAATTCCTAATTGTGGGTAACACAAAATAAAATCGTACATATTAAAAATAGCATGGTGTCGTCTCCTGTCAAAGATTTTCATTGTAATATGAAACTTTGAATAGTTACGGGTCTCTGTAAAGAACTCACTATAGACGGCGCCACGGTTCGCTTAAACCGAAAGTAAAAATCATCATATCAAAAATTTCGCTCTAGCGGGTACATCGTTCCATAGCTTAATTGGCTAGAGCGCCGACACGGTCAGTCGGAGACGCGGGTTCGAATCCCGCTGGAGCGGTCAATTTTTGATATGATATTTCAAAAATGTTTAGAATTCCTAATTGTGTGTAACACAAAATAAAATCGTACATATTCTGTTGTACTCTGAATGAATTCACAAGAGCTGTTTTATTTATTATATTTGATGGTTAGTGGTAGATTTGGTTACAATATTTTATTATGTACTATCGCATTGGGTAATAAGCCTGATGGCAGTATATTTATGGTAATACATAAATAAATAATAAAATACAATTTGTTATTTCAGATCTATTAGCATTAAACTAACTAATAACTTAATATTTACTCACATAATCTTTGTTTCACAATCTTAGTGAGATCAAATGACACATTAAATATTCCATCTTTTTGATAATCACGTGATGTAACTGTTCAAGTTACCTTTGATAGGTACCTCTAAGGCTTAATTTAGAGTCAAAAAGAAATAGACTGTCTTTGTAAAGTCTATATATAGTCTATATTTGTAATGTCTAATGAACTATTAAATCATAATTAATCATTCCAAATACTGGCGGAAAGAAAAAAAAAAACTAGCGTTCCTCGACGCCATTAGATCGCATTGAACGGAGAATGAATTTTGTATTTCCGAATTAGTTTTGCGAGCGGCAACAAATCATTTTCGGCTCTTTCATTTAGCTTTCATAAAGTACCTCTCTATTTGTAAATGAGGTTAAAATTGCAGTTCGTAATAAATTTATTGTGTCATTTGGTTAATGTGTAGCGATAAAATATATTTAAAAAAAAAAAATTAAAATAAAAAAAACGTTGTGTACATTTTTATGCAGGTTATTTTTCTAGGTTTTATTTTTCCAAAAATTATATTCGTTAGTATATTTCATTGATATTATTTATGTCTTTAGAATATTTCAATGTTTTAGAGAATATTATTCTGAGCTAATAAGAAGAGAGAAAAAAAATGCTCCTGTAAAACAGTTTTTTAAATTTTCAAAATAACGTAGCTCAAATTTTTGATATGATATTTAAAAAAAAAATATAAATAATAATTCAAGTCTAAACACTAATGGTAGAAATAATTTATAAAAACTGCTGAATCGGTCTAATCACGATATCTATCGTTTATATAAGTTACTGATATGTGGTTACCGCAGTAAAGAATATAGGCGTCTCCCCTCTCTTTCCGTGGGTGTCGTAAGAGGCGACTAAGGGATAACACAGTTCCACTCCGTTGGAACTTAAAAACCCGATCATATTATTATTACTAATAAGGCTGTATAGAATCTAATACCTTAACAAAACAGCACATAAACAAATTTTATGTCTCGTAATAAAAATTAGCAAAATGTTCGATATTAATCGTACCTCATATCTGTTAGCCATTGTTTAATATGTAAAAAACTCTTTGTATAATAAAAATATATAAAGCATTTTTTTTTAACGTAAGCGCTAAGCAGTACGCCCATTATTCATATATTATCTATGTATATAAAATTTGATGACCATAATTTATGTGCACACATAACTTTCGAATGACTGCACAAAATTGTATAATTTTTTCCTTGTGTTTTTCGTTATTATAACGAAAAAGTTTTTATAAAAGAATAATTTAAAGAATAATAGGCATAAATACGAATGAAAATATGGCTATAGGAAGATCATTAATTAAGCTAATCTGCTTGGACAATTTTTAATTTGACTTATTTCGATTTTGACGATATTCTTAGTAATTTAGGAACACCTGCAAAAAAGTAGGCAATTATCTAGATACCAATGTTTACTTTATTAATTTTGTATTTGTTGTTGTACTACTTGTTGGTGTTGACTTATGAATAAATAAATAAAATTAATCTGGTTAGAAACAAAAATTCTTTCTTTTTTAAAGGGTAGAATAAATACGCTTAAAAAAGAGCACGCTTTTACGTCCATTGTCGTAAGTCTGCGTAGCTTTGGAACGCAGAAGTCGTTCATTTCGTATGCTTGACACGTAAACTGTCAGATATGGAATTGCTCTCACAGAATTGACGAGGCTTAGATATATTGATGAATACGCAAAGTTAACCCGATAGTGCAATGTATCAGGTTACGTGTGTATGTCACGAGCGTGGATTTGAATTTTGATAAAGGTGTCGAGTCTTGATTTTTACTATCCAAGCTTGAGCTTGAGATTAAATTTAAGCTAACAAAGCTGATATTTTTGATTGATAAATTTATTGAAAAATAATATTATGATCTATTTAGAAAAAAAAAAATCTGTGGGAGCTAAGGAAATCTCTCTTGCAATAGTTTTTGAGAGATTCTTCTTCGAGTAATTATAAAACTTGTAACAGATAAAAAACCGCCAGTTGCTGTCATAAGTGCGCATACTCGTCCTCAAATATTTCTTACATTTATATTGAATTCTAATTAACCTCAAAAGTTGGGAAAATTCTTTAATTTATCGGTTTAGTACCTAATTTTATTTGGAACTTTAAGATAGATTATCATCTATGATATTCTATTACAGAAATATTGATTCTCGTACCAACAATTATCTGTCCATTTTAAAGACAATTACTAAACTGTATAGTAATTACTAATTCACTACCTGGTAAATGAACCAAGAGGTAAAGTAGGAGGATTCTGCTTAGTGGTTCAGTATCATTATTAAATTTTATTATTTACATTTATTTTAACCCTTAATTACTCGCACAAAGAATATTACATTACTGCTCGCATGGGGTCACGGGTGACCCCAAATAGTATGAGTAGTTTTTAATATATTTTGAAATATATAAGTAAATGAAATGATTTTATTATTAAAGTGCTATGTTTATTTTATAATATCTATAAGTAATAACATGAATTACTAATTAATTATACAAAAACAAGTTAAAATAAAATTAATATCAATAATCAACAATTTGTACTTAGGTATACTGAGATCATAGTAAATACTCGTATTTTTTAGGAACTCTCCAAATCACTCTCGTTACACTGTTGACAGTATATGTCAGAATGATCATAGCACACAAATCTTATACATTTCTTGCATTTTGTTGGTACTTTGCGATCGCATTTCCTTGGGCAGCTGTTGCAACGTTCACGTTTTGCAATGGTTGGCGGGACGCGATTTCCAACTCGTGCTCTTCCATCAGACGTTTTTTTACCTTCTTAGGAGTTGCTCTGACTTCAAGTCGTCGTTTTTGGTTATTATGAATAAGTTCAATAAACAAATGCCGCAAGAAATTACGCCTCATGTGATTACGTGATTTTTCGGTATTTACTCGATGTACAATGAGTGCATTTATGCCTAAAACATCTATTAGGTGGAAGGAAATGGCTAACGGCCACCGTTTGGTTCACCTCCCTACGTTGAATGTACCACACAAGTGATCATTGGTGTCCACTCCTCCATTAGTGCTGTTGTAAAATGTTATTATTTCAGGTTTCTGCTTGTCAGTTGAGGCTGGGTCGATATGAGCTACATGATGCATGGAAGATAACAACACAACAGCTTTATTTGGTTTTTAAACATAAGAAACCTGACCCTCCAACTTCTTCTTCATCAGAACCTCCTTCATTCTCTACCAACCATTGCGTAAATCGCTGTTCTCTCCTATCCATGACTAACTCTGACAAAAAGACAAAACTCGTAGTAAAACGGAATTTTTTGTTAATTTCATTGTATAAAGATGTAAAAAACATATTTATAACAAACATTTATTCACTGAACATACAATAACACAAATATAATTCATAATACACAAAAAAAATACATAAAATAAAAAACTTACCTCTTCCAAAAAAGTAACGTAATTACTCGCACGGGGTCAGCGCTGAAGAGTGCAGCGACGCATCCTTCCACTCCTGTGACTTGGTCGCTAGTAAAATACAAACTTAGACGCACGTTATGAAGCTAGCGAGGGCGCGGGAGATATAGGGCCAAGCCAAGTGCTTCATTTTTTAATCCGAAAATGCTTTGACCCCATGCGAGTAATTAAGGGTTAACTGAGGTAGGGCACAGCAGGAATTTCCTGCTCAAAATATGGAGCAGCCCGACTGGGGTAGTACCTCGACCTTACAGAAGATCACAGCAAAATAATACTGTTTTCAAGCAGTATTGTGTTCCTGTTGGTGAGTAAGGTGACCAGAGCTTCTGGGGATCATTGGGGATTGGGTCGGCAACGCGCTTGCGATGCTTCTGGTGTTGCAGGCGTCTATAAGCTACGGTAATCGCTTACCATCAGGTGAGCCGTACGCTTTTTTGCCGACCTAGTGATATAAAAAAAAATACCTAATGATTAAGGCATTATGAAACGCTTAAGCTTACAGATGATATTACTGTACGTTTATTATTTTTAATAATTATGTCACATTTCATTGTATAATAAAAAGTATCAAAAATACATAAAAGAATTCAAATATATTTTTATGTCACTCTTATTACAGCTATACTTATCACCAGCGGTGGTCGCAGTCTACGCCAATAAAACTTTTAGCAAAGTAACGTGAATGTGACGTTCCCTGGGTGAGTTTTAGCGTTCTCACATTACGTATGTTAGAATTTATGTTGAATGTTGTTCTTTGAAATGGACTATATTTCTTAGATTATACTTCGATAAATATACAAAATAAGTATTATTGTGTAGTTACAGGTTCAATTTATGCTCAGATTATCCAATATTTGTTTCTGATCTAGGTAAATGTTATATGAGCCATCTAAGCTTGTCTTGGAGAGCACATTGAATTGTTAGTCCTAGTTGTTATCACATATTTCTGTCAACTTTATAGAATTTGTTGTATGGAAATTGAGAGCCAAACGCAATTTCATCGACAAGTAGAGTACAATACACATTATTATATATAATAACTTAAAAAGTACTCATCCAATCTTGCTCAATTTCAAGGGAACCACATAACAAAAACCAGCTTACGAAAAAAAAAAATTGAAATTAATATATAAATTAAAATAAATTAATTATATAATAATAATGTCTTCATTTTCAAATATGATTAAAAATAAGAAGAAAAAAAAAATAGAAAATCTGATACGAAAATTTCATACAGTCAGCGAACCACTTAGGTAATTGATACGCGATTATGAAGAGTCCTCAGTATGAAATATTGCCGGAAGGAATTTCCGGAGTTTTCCCTGAAACGCCTTTATTTATCTTCTATAGAATATTATTCAGCGATTTTTTATTTATTACGCTAAAGATTGTATAAAGTAGAAATCTATACAAACAGTTTTCATTTAATAACGAAAATGTTCATTGATCATAAATTTATTTTAAAAGTTGCTATTTATGTAGTAGTAATACATATAAATTGTCGTGTTTAAGGTCTGTGTATTGTGTAATTAATTATTTTTATAAAAAATCATTTACCAACATCATCATAATCATCACATCATCACATCAGCCTATTACAGTCCACTGCTGGACATAGCTCCACAAGTTCGCGCCAAAAATTACGAACTATATTTTACTGGTATCCAAAGTATCCCACTAGCTGTCGCTAATAGTCAGATATACTCGAAAGTATAAATTTAGTTTGTTTTTCAAAATTTATTTCGTGTTTTAGAGAATCATAAAAAAAGAAATATTTAAAAAAGATTTATTTATACAAAATGAACGTAAAAAATAACATCGGTAATATTTTTATTTCATTTACGAATGAAATTTGAATTTACCGTTTATTTAGGACTAATCTTTGAAATGGTAAAATATAATATTTTTGTTTGAGAAAAAAAAAAACAGGCAGAACGACTCTAAAGAGAAATTTTTAACTGCTTTTAGCCTCAAAATATTTTAAAACAGCTCTATTTGAATTTCAATTTCAATATCCCTTATTCACCTCTTATGACACCTACGGAAAGAGAGGGGGTGGCTATATGCTTAATGCCGTAACCACACAGCACCAATCATAATCACGATTCTAAAAAAGTTTCGCTTCAAAAAATATTATTATATAGATACTAATTTGTATGTACATAATGAATTCTTGCAACACAAAAAAGGATAAGTTCTAATGCAAGTGAACTTCTATTTTACAATTTCAGACAAAGAATTCTGTGGTATATGTTCTTTAATACTTTATTTTTAGTTAAGTGAGAATATATTTTTCGAACATTCTCGAACATACATGAGCATTTATTTACGTACTTGAGACAGTACAGAGACCTGCAGTAAAACGATTTTTAGAACAGTTTTACTGTATGTGTAACAGTAACTTTATTTCTTGAGCATTACTTGTCAAAACATTATTTTGTATTCACGTTTCTGACATTTTTTTTAAATACAAGACGATAATTTCTTTTTAAGGTTGTCTGTGTTGTGCCTAAAGGCACAATCATGTATAAAATTGTACCAAATCACTTTGGGAACAAATGATTCCACCTGTATGTTAGGTGTTTTAACCAACTAAAAAAGAATGAAGTTCTCAATTCAACTGCTTTTTTTGTACGATATAACCATTTTACTGGTCGTACTACCAATTATATATTTTCTCTTTATTAAAATGTGCTGACCATGTGGTGGCCTGATAATGCATACTTAATTGACTATTTTTTGACTACCTATGAGTACATAGTATTACATATCGATGTAAACTGGAGTCAGTTTTTTTTCGTTAGCAAACAAACACATTTTTTTCCTCATTTAATATGTATTCATACTCCAAAGCCAGAACATCTTAGTTTCATTATACAAACTAAACACTGTCTTCAAACGTTTCAAACCTAGATATCAAATTTCACAGTTAGCAATAAAGCATAATTATGGAATCCGACTCAAACCGCTTTATTTTCGACGAAAGTGAACATTACGGGACGCTTCATGAATAATATCCTTCTGAGAAGTAATTTAGAGATTTTGAATTGTTCGTCTTGAAAATATAAGCTTATATAATATCAGCAAAATCTATATATACATACAATAAAATGGTAGGAAAGTCAAAACTGTACATTGAATATTTTTTTAAAAGAATACTTGGGTTGTAATCTACAATCGACACCGAAGCCAAAAATATAGTTTTTAGAATGTTTGTCTGTTTGTCTGTTTGTCTGTATGTCCGGGATAAACTCAAAAAGAACTGCATGGATTTACTTCAAATTTAGCATAAATATTATTAAGAAGTCAGGTCAACATATAGGATACATAGTATCACGCTATCACCTACGGGGAACGAGCAGTGAACCTTTATTTCTTCAACGCATTCTGAAACAACCTGTAATCTAATGACGCATATTTGAATGTTGTTACTATGTTAATAAGCATGCTATAAGCTCACACAATAAATAAAGACATTCTGTAGTATATTTAGTATCAGCATTGCACCCATGCGAAGCCGGGGCGGGTCGCTAGTTATATAATATAATAATGCGGCGATATATCAGGTGTCCCAGTGGACTGTATACGTGTACCTTTACCTAAAAACCTCAGCTTCTGACAAAATTCAACAAATTAAAATATTATTAAGGTTTAATATATAAACGCTTTACACTCAAAACCTCGCATGTCAATCCGGTGTCAGGGGTCTAGAAATAAAAAAAAAAACAATTACAAACGCCAAGACCAACACGAAAACCTATATGGTCTATACAAGCATTTGTCATGTGCGGGAATCGAACCCGCAAGAGCTAGTCCGTCAGTCAGTTGCCGTGAAAACAGTTTCAACGTGTTAAAAAAACGTATAATTCATCTTAGCTCTTTGTGATATATTTTAGCAGTCATTATGAAAATAAAAATAAATAAATTATTAAATAATTAAATTATTTGACCTATAACTATTTATTCATTTAATGTTTGGGATACAAACAGATATACATAATAAAATACATTAACACAAATTAAATATACAAACTCCAGTATCTTCCACCAATTAGTATTACATAAAAGCACTCTAAAGCAATGATAGGTTATAGTAAATTAATCAAAATTAAAAACCCAAAACAAATAAATATCACTTATAAAATCATCTGTAAATATTTAGTTCTTAAGTTGTGGATTTTTGATATGTATAATGTTTGATAAATTTTTGTACCTATTACTTATTTATAGCTGAGAAAATGTTATTATGAAGCAAAAATTTTGATAAACATTCTACGACATAAACATATCTATACTGAATGCGCTAATATCACGAGCTATTTATTTAGTTCTTAAGTTGTAAATATGTATAATGTTTAATAAACTATTGTTATTCAACATATCACGAGCTCCTGGTTAGAATATAAAAAAAAAATTGTACTGGATAGCCCATTTTAACGATGAATGCCATAGGCTATATAATATTTTGACGTACATCTTTCTCTCTCAAATGAAAGCGGACAAAAGCTCGGGGCATAATTAGTGATAAGAGAGCTGAATAATAAGTGTGTAAAGACAACGTAACAACAAATTCCGTATTAATAATTAGCATAAATAAAAACTTTTTGAAGTAAAACTTTTTAACGCATGCTTGACTTGGGAGGTATACTGGTGATTGCGTGACGGAAGCGTTACAAAAAGTGTGATCGGGTGAGGCAAACGGAGCAAGAGAGAGATGTGCGAGCACACATTTTCTTTCTCTCTTTCTTTCATAACCAATTACGTTTTTCTAAGACACAGTATTGGCCTATAGTGCTGGCCTATTGCTAAAGAAGTTTTACTCCAGTCCTGTGGTTTAAAGCACACTCGTTTTTTTCTATGTCTATAGCACACCAGCTATAAACGAGTTTTACCGAATCACACTAAAAATGCCCAACTAGGTAAACCAAATCAAGATGACTTCGTCTTTCACATAAAGCTAGGGTTTATCTAAATCCACCACACGATCCGCTACACGACTGCGGATTGGGTAGTAACGTCTCAACAAGAAAAAGCCGCGTTGGCGCAATGGTTACAGTCATGGATTGTACCTGTTGCGTTGGCGGTTGCGGGTTTAATCCCCGCACATGACAAACATTTGTATTGGCCATACAGGTGTTTGCCGTGGTTTGGGTGTTTGTGCAGTCCTTGTGGGTTTCCCCACCGTGCCTCGGAGAGCATGTTAAGCGGTCGGTCCCGGTTGTTATCATGTACACCTGATAGATCGTTACTCGTAGTTAATATATTCGCCAACCCGCATTGGAGCAGCGTGGTGGATTAAGCTCTGATCCTTCTCCTACATGGGGGAAGAGGCCTTTGCCCAGTAGTGGGATACTACAGGCTGAAGTACTATAAGGAAAAAAAATGTATACAATATATCAAGTCCTTATGATAACACTCAAGACTGATTATTTTTCGTGCTCTTTGATATAAATATTTTTAAAATTGAAAATATCTGATCCAAGCAAAAATTTGACCCTTAATGACACTCACCGCCACGTGTACTGTAAACAACTAAGAGTTATTTATACTTTTAATTTGTTACACAATTATAAAGAAAAACAAAAGATATTTTCCATAAGGCTCTCGGGAAAAAAAAATTAGGTGGACAATAAAGAAATTCCTTATTGCAATATTATATTAAAAAACAATTTCGTCCCAAAAACCGCTGTTATACTAAATATTAATATGAACATTCTTACGATATTTAAGATATTACGACCACGACCGAGGACTAATAAGCATTCTTTGTTACTGGTATTTCATTCAAAAGAATATTCAGTTTTGTGTATTTCGTTTGTTTACTCCAATCTTAAAATTAATCTAGGTTTAACTGAGGTAGGGCACAGCAGGAAATTTCCTGTTCAAAATATAGAGCAGCCCGACTGGGGTAGTACCTTGACCTTACAGAAGATCGCAGCTAAATAATACTGTTTTCAAGCAGTGTTTTGTTCCTGTTGGTGAGTAAGGTGACCAGAGCTCCTGGGGGGATTGGGTATGGCTGCTGGGGGGAACTGGAAATAGGAGCAGCAAAAAGCTTGCGATACTTCTAGTATTGCAGGTGTCTATAACCTACGGTAATTGGTTACTATCAGATTAGTTTTTATTTTATTTTAGAAAGCTTAATAAGGACACGTTACATGTAAAAGCACCACAGCAAGGTCAACTGTATACACTTCCAAATTATAACTATTTATGTGTGTATAAAAATTACTGTAAATAAAATAATAACTCCGAGAATTTTTTCTGTTTTTGTGAAAGCGATCTCTAAAGTATCAAATTTATTTTCATAATTTAGGCTATAAGGATATTGTTAAACTTAATATTTATATAAAATACAAAAAGACCTAGGAAACAAATAACAACCATTCTGGTGTAGTGGTGCGTGTCTAAAACACAGACGTTTGCGGGTTCGATTCCCATTCGGGATGGATATTTTATGATATTTATTTTTGATATTTATTATGATATTATAATTGTATCTGTAAAAATATTTCTTTCCGGTATGGATGTCTGTCCTTGTGGGTCTCCCAACCGTGCCTTGGAGAGCACGTTAAGCCGTCAGTCCCGGTTGTTATCATATATACAGCGCGATGGATTAACCTCCAAACCAAAGAGGTCTATGCCCAGCAGTAGGATGTTACAGGCCGAATTGTGAATCGTGAAGCACAAACATTAGGTAAAAAAGCCCATTGGCCTATTTCATCTCGACTAGTAAACTACATCTTAAAGATTCACATTTTGCTAATCGAATTTGGTGTAAAAGAAAATTGTATCATATAATTTTTTTGTGTTAGATATTGTTATACCCCAGTTACTTTTATCAAAAACACGTATAACAGGATCTAAGACTTATATTTTTGATTGATTGAAGAATCTAAGACTTATAAGAGAATCCAACTGTATATAATCGAATAATATTGCGCATGCCGTCTTGATATATCAAAAAAAAAATCAAGTTTACATAAAAACTTTTTAAATTTAAATCAGTAAAAGTAACTTTATTTAATACGATTTGTGCGCTTTTCTTTTAAATTAACCCTTAA
The DNA here is from genome assembly GCF_905220565.1 of Melitaea cinxia. Taxonomy (NCBI): domain Eukaryota; kingdom Metazoa; phylum Arthropoda; class Insecta; order Lepidoptera; family Nymphalidae; genus Melitaea; species Melitaea cinxia. The sequence goes on along the minus strand of NC_059409.1, from coordinate 2,776,405 downwards.
AAGGCGACGACCTCGCACACGCACGAACAGTTCACACCAAGTGTGTGTCGTACTCAAAAGACCGGGATGAATCGTGCATGCTTGTACATGTTCGCACGAGCGACTATAGTCGACGATAGTAATTAAATTATAACCTCGTAATAATATCGATTTTTCTATCAAATATAATATCGATATCTGCTTTTGTAAGGTAAATATAGATTTATTCCCGAGAACTTATTTAAGTGAAGTTTGGATTCAACTGTTACTTTTTTGTTTATTTATTATATTTAGCTTGATGGTTAATTTGAATTTAGAAACAACTAGATATGTGTTTTCATATAGCTTTGTTTTAGGAGGCTATTAAACTAAAACTCAAAAGATCAAAGGAATAACACTGAATTTCAAACAATATGAAAAGTAGGAACAACGAAAGTTTAATGCGGGTCTAACCGTTATAGTGTTGATACGCATGTTTAGTTTTCGTTGTAGTAAAATTGTACTAAAGGAGAAAATATTGTAATTGTAATAGTTCTTTGATAAGAATTATTTTAAGATTTTTCATTAGTCACCAGTTACTAAATTCATTATTATTATTTTTTCTTTGAAATACAAAACAGTAAAGGTATAAATGTGTCGAAACTATCAACAAAAGAGTTTGAATAATCTTTATTCATAAATATCAAACGCAGTTACTGTTACGAGCGTAACAAAAATTATATTTAGCTTTTTTTACTGTAATAGTATTTACAATGAAAAATACATTAAAAATTTTAGAGAAAATTAAAAATTCGTTTAATGGAAGCCAGTTTGACGTTAAAATATCGTCGTATCTACAAGGGACTGTGATGAATTCCTCTTTCAACAAACCGACGGGAAAGCAGATATTATTATCGACCTATATGTTTTTATAATAATATAATATCATATTTAATTAGGATGAATTTTTAATTAGATAAAGTAAAAAAAAAAAATCATTGAAAAAATACAAATGACAAAGGTAAGTAATGAATACTCATCATCCTTTAAGCTATAGTTAAATTTGGATGTTTATTTTTAAATATTACATAAGTTACATGTTGTAATAAAAAAATCACTACAAAAATCTACAAAATCAAGAGAGTAATTCGATGATTAAATCAGAATTCGTATTTTAGTATTTTTCAGACGCGTGAAAGGATTAAAAAATGTGTTAAAAGTAGATGCAATGAACCTAAAATTCTATAGAAATTATAATACCTAATTACTTTTTGGGTTTTTTAACCGACTTCCAAAAAAGGAGGAGGTTCTCAATTCGACTGTATTTTTTTTTTAATGTATGTTACATCGATTTCGACAAATTTTGTTTTAATCGAAAGGTGGAGTGTGTCAATTGGTCCCATTTAAATTTATTTGAGATCTAACAACTACTTTTCGAGTTATATCTAATAATGGGTTTTTACTTGACGCTTTTTTCGTCGACCTACGTTGTATTATACCGCATAACTTTCTATTGGATGTACTGATTTTAATAATTCTTTTTTTTGGAAAGGAGATATTCCTGGTGTGGTACCATGAAAATAAAACCAGGTTATGATGATGGGATCCCAGAAAAATCGAGGAAACTCTCAAAAATCCGCATTAACTTTTTACTGGGTGTACCGATTTTGATAATTTTTGATTTAATCGAAAGTTGATATTTATCATGTGGTCACATATAAATTTTATCGAGATCTGATAACCACTTTTTGAGTTATCTTTGATAAAGCGTAGTTACTTGACTATTTTTTCGTCGATCTACGTTGTTATTACTCGTCGATGTAATTGAAGTCGGTTTTTTTTCGTTTGCGAGCAAACACGATTATTTCGAAACCTTTCGTGTAAGACCGTTGTAGCTTATATATAATTTAAATCATATCTGTGGTTTGTCTAAACAGGAGAATCTCGAGTTACGAGTAATGAAAGTTCATTAATAATGTGTGCCCAAAGTTCATCTCATTCAGTTTACTCAAAAGCTACTTAATTTTGAACAAAGGGAGGTCATCCTTTGAACATGAAAGTTCCAATTTGTTGTTACACAATAAGTGTAATTAATTTTCTTGTATCATAATTTAAATGTATGTCACTTCCGTAAACGACTCAATTTTAAGTTTTTTACCAAAATTTTACTTCTTTGTTGCGCTAATATTTTAAAAAGATATTTCGACCGCATAAATGATAAAAACTGTGATTTGATGACATTTTCACATTTTTTTTTCACAATTACAAGGTATTGAAAAAAAGCACTCTAAATATTTAAGAGTTACGCATTTTGGATGAAAAAAAATTTTTTTTCTCTCTTAAATATTGAGTCCAGTTTATGTATCATCCGAAAAAAAAAGAAAAAAAAAAAGTCAAATATCTTATCGCCGAGTGATACATATACAGGCGTTTATTCGTAATTTCATACTTCTATCAATTAGAAAAAAATATTTTAAATGCAAATGGCGTATATAAATTGCTTTTTGTTCGCTTTCACTTCTTGTTTTGCTTACTTCATTATTTTAAGGAATATTACATTAATATTGGTCGTATTAAGCTTTTCATATCTTGTTTATTAAAACAGCTTGATTTAGTGTTAAGATATATCTTATAAAAATTTACATATATTAATTTCAAATGTCAATATGTATATAAGTTATTATATTTCATTAAATCATTAGCACAATGTATAATTTTTTTTACGAGGAGTTATTATTTCGGTTTATACAAAAAAAAAATCCATCAATCGAATACGACAAGGTCGTTAAGTCTAATTAACACAAAAATGAAGACATCAGAACATCGAGGAAGTCGATAAACATAGTATTAGGAGACAATAACTATATTTCAGAATAATAAAACCCTATTATCACAGTACCGAAGCTCCAAACAAGCGAATAAATTTCACCATAGGCCGTTTTCCGCTGAGATAACACATAAGAAATAACGTTAAACCAATCGACCGTGAACAACACTTTTTTTTACACTTAGAATATATAGAATATAAATCACACGCACTCACCGGTTATATTTATATCACATTGGCTGCGCTTCGTCGGTTTTACGAACGAAGCTTAACGTTTAAAAGAACACTTTTTGCCGCGCGCACACTACGAACTGACACGTCCGTTCTCCTTGAACGCTGAAACTGAACTGAGACCTCGCGCAGGCTCCGAATCACATCTAGTATGAGCCGAGATCTGGGATTTTAGGCTTGCACATTATAGCCTTTACCGAAATTGAAATAAGGAACAATGTAGCGCGTACGTAGCTCGTTGCTACGCCGTAGCAATGATTAAAACGTAAATGATAGATTTGTTTATTTAATTATGGGGAGTATTTTTTTAAGGTGCACGACTGAATTATTAATATACGAGAATAGAACTGAAGTTTAGTATTTTATTGTTTAATAATATTTTTATCAGTAGTAGTAGTCTTTAAAGGTTTGTTAAGCATAGCGATAATAAGTTTGATTTTTAATCATAGTTATTTTTTATAATAAAATTTATAATGTTTATATATGTAAACTTTAAATCTTATCAACTGAGAGCGTTATGTCAAATTATTTTTTATTGGATTTTATATCTAGGCCTATCGACCATATTTCATTATCTTTCTTTTTCAAAGATCAGACGGAGATAAGCCTCAAGATAAGTCTACTTAAAATAATCTTCTTTAAGCCAGTCCTTTATATTAGTTCAAAAGATTATTAAATAATTTTATAAGTTAATTGCTCACTGTAATGTAGTTTAATATATATTTAATATTCTATTATCTTTTTATTTACAAATAATACAGATAATTACGCTGCTGCAACTACCTTTTCAATACATATTTTCTTCTTTCTAAAGGTAGTCTGAAAGAGATCGCTACTAAGCGATAAGATCGCCTTTGTGCATTACTAACTCTATATGTAAATAATTGTTCTATGTAAATCTTTCTGAGTGGTGTGCAATAAAATATGTTTTATCTATTCTATCTATTAATAGATACATTTATAGTATAAAAATAATACGCGTATATTTATGCTTAATTTACTATGGACTGGATGAAACACCCTAACTGAATATTTTCTCTCATCATCATCATCATCATTACAGCCTATACAGTCCACTGCTGGACATAGGCCTCCACAAGTTGACGCCAAAAATAACGTGAACTCATGTGTTTTGCCCATAGTCACCACGCTGGGCAGGCGGGTTGGTGACCGCAGTACTGGCTTTATCGCACCGAAGACGCTGCTGCCCGTCTTCGGCCTGTGTATTTCAAAGCCAGCAGTTGGATGGTTATCCCGCCATCGGTCGGCTTCTTAAGTTCCAAGGTGGTTGTGGAACCTTGTTATCCCTTAGTCGCCTCTTACGACACCCACGGGAAGAGAGGGGGTGGCTAAATTCTTTAGTGCCGTAGCCACACAGCACACAGAATATTTTCTCTAATACCTTCAAATTCAAATATTCAAAATCATATATTCAAATGATTTCAGTTGTAAGGGTAAATTTTATTTTAATTTATTTATTAAAATTTTATGAAACACAAAAAAAAAAACAAATTAGAACCATTAGGTACAAATAAATATCTATGCAAAGGCAGCCTTATCGCGTATAACGATCTCTTCCAGGCAACCTTTAATGATAGTAGTTTAGGCAAAAATGGCGGGGAGACGGCGCAAACAAAAATGTAATGTCATTAAAGACAGAAATCAATATAAAATACAAAAAAATAGTTTTATAATATAATATTAATACCATACATACATACATACCTATACAATATACCAATAAAATACATATTTAAGACAATGTAAGTGGTCTTGAAAATATTTATTGATTCTGCTTGATGAATATTATTGTTCATTCGTCTAAGATATGGCATATTAATTACGAAGGGTCTTCATTAGTTTAATGGATCAGAACAGGCTGGTTAAGCCGATACTGCTAACCGCACTATAAGCTGATATTTGACATAAATGCAAGCTATCTCTTTCGTGTTATAAGTGAGTAAGAGGGATAGATGGTGAGAATTTAGATGTTGGTATTTTACTGGCGTTTTGACGGAATGGCTTAGAAACTTTAGTAATCTACCCTCGGCAACGTAGATATATATTATGAAGTAGTACATTTTTTTTACGACTGTGATCACGCTTATATTAGTTATGAGTAATATGATTACATGTTAAAAATTATATTTCTAGTCGTTTACAACAAAAAAAATAAAAATAAGTTTGAACTATAATCATGGTACAATTTTAGTAACGTAAAAATAACTGTGAAATAAAAAAAATAACAATCCAAATCAATCATTTAATACATATAAAATAAGCTATATACGCTTATTGACAACCACAATCCATACCATCTCGGAGGCGCGATTGAACGCGTGACGAGTGAAACATTGCATTGCAATTCCGACGAAATTGTCTGTCACGATATGACAACAAGCCTCGTAGCGATACGAAATGTTGTATTAGTGCGGCCGACGCGTAAGACCTTGACAACTTTTATTAACTCACATATATACGCACACAGAGAGACACTATACATATATAAATATTACGCTGAGCTGACCAGTTTCCCAACTAACACTACTAGAAACTATTAATAATTGTAAAAACAACGTTAACAAGATAACTTGACATTTGCACAATTCCGTAATATCAAGTTTCGCTTCTTGATTAAGTTGACCAGTCTCGAGTGTCAGGGGAAAATAAATGACTGATCATATACTCGGAATACTACAAATTTGTGCCCGCTATTTCTTTCGTTCTAATGCTTTTGAATATTTTTTATTTTTATTGTTATAAAGTATTGAATTAGAACATTATCCATTGTCTTAAGTATACCAATAACACGTAGTATAAGGAATAATAAAAGCTAAAAATATGTTCATCATATTATATCAATCTAAATGTAAGAGTATTTACGTGAATATTGTTATAAAGTATTGAATTAGAACATTATCCAAAACACATACATGATAACACGTAGTGATTTGATGCGTCTTTTTGTTTGTATGTGTGTCTGTGTTTTTGTCTTAAGTATACTAATAACACGTAGTATAAGGAATAATAAAAGCTAAAAATATGTTCATCATATATCAATCTAAATGTAAGAGTATTTACGTGACACGCTTAAAGAAAATCAGATGGACAGAAAGACGATGATAACATTCACTCAGTTTATCTTAGCGTGTCATACGCAGACACGGTCCTACAGTTATGTTATATAGAGGTACTTGTAACCCGAACATTAAGGGTTTATCTTTCGTAAAGTAACTTTCATCATAAATTCTCACACTGTATATAATTTTCCTGCGTGATATTATCGATGGAGATAAAAAAAGTATGTGTCTTAGCTCCGACGCACGACTGGAGTTTACTCCTTCAGATCGACTGTCTAATAGGCACAAAAAAGGCTAACTAGTCTAAGAAAAAGATTAATATCATATCAGATAGTAAATAAACAAATCAAATAACGCCATCTATCAGAACTTTATTGGGTTTCAATAGATGGCGTTACGCGAAACGTAACGAGGTCATACGTTCAATACATTTTACTACTCATATTTTTTCTTACCGGGGGGTCTTATATGAAAATCGATTATTAAGGAGTAGACTCCAAAAAAAATTGCGTGGGCGTATTGAAGTCGAAACCTTTATAGACATACATATCTGTGTATATGTATGTAAATGGAAAATAGCCATTATAAAGACAGTTTGACGCAGGGGCAACTGCATTTGGCTGTTGCACTAGAGATTGTAGTTTCCATCCTTGTCTTTCGTTTTACGTGTCACACATCACACCTAATGAATTTATCATCAGAGCGTTTGTATATGTGACAATAAAAAAATCTTACCCACAAGTGAAATAAGTTTTAGCACATATTATATATGTGTGTGTCAGAGAAAAAAACATTAAAATAATATTAATACATATTAATATGTTATCATCAATGTGAGAACAGATGGTATAATCACAAATGCTTATTAATGCTTTTGATTTAATTAGTGAAACTATTTATCACGAAACTAATTCAAACGTTTCCGTATATTATCAATTAAGATCATTTTAAATTTTCTCTTCAAATTCTATTACTATTATGCGTGCCACTATATATAACCCTAGCAAAATTAAAACGCGTGTTCTTTTAGTATTTGTAAGTAAAAAATAGAATAAATAAAATAAGGTTCTGTATACGTGATATTTATTGTCTTTGAATTTTATACCACATACTTATTGAAGTATATAGAGTGTTTTAACAAAATGTATAGGGAATAACCGATCAACAGGCAGAGCACTAGAGGCTAGTGTACCACCAAAAGAACAACATCATAAAGAAAGAGAGAAAGAAATATGTTTAGTACGTTTATACAGTAGTGCCCTACCATTACCAGTGTCGTACCTTTTTTAATTAAAATAAGTAGTCGAAAAGGTATATTCATTTTCCCGTATAACTTAAATAGCGTGATGTAGCTACGAACAGGGCCATCTAGTGACGAGCGCGCTACTTAACATTTTCGTATTTTTAATTTAATAAGGTTTGTTACAGTAATGTAAACAATAAAAGTTGAAAAATAATACAAGATAATACATTTATAATTTGTTTTAAAACAATGCTTACAGATGTTGCTTATGTTTCACATTTCGATATAGTTTCACGCATTGAGAATTAACTCAATTAAACATAATCATTACAATAAAGTACAATGTATTGTCACATTCATACAAAATTTATATCAATTAGAGTAATTATGATAAATAATTTATTAATACAATAGTTTAGTAACTTATTTAATACTGTGCATATGATTATATGTATACGTGCATACGCTTCAGCCTGTAATATCCCACTACTCCAATGCGGGTTGGCGGATATATTCCGTGCTATGAGTAACGATCGCTATCAGTTATATCGTATTAGACGCGTTGGCGCAACGGTCACAGCGCTGGTTTGTGGCTGTTGCGCTAGCGGTTTGGGGTTCGATCCCCGTACATGACAATCATTTGTATTGGCTATATAGATTTTTGGCGTGGTCTGAGTGTTTGTGCAGTCCTTGTGGGTCTCCCCACTGTGCCGGTTGTTATCATGTACACCTCCCATTTTCAAAGTCTAATCGTAACTTATTTGCAGGACAAACTTTATGCGCAACTGGTAACATAGACCCTAAGTAAATAGTATCGTCGCTACATACAATACTCACTATTTCTAGCAGCCTCCTCAGGGCACCGATCGATGGGCTCAGCAGCACCATATCGTCAGCATAGCTTATATTATTTACACAAACACCTCTAACATGACACCCTATATGTGTACTGCTGAGCTCATCGAGCAGAGCGTTCATGTACAGATTAAAAAGTCTGGGTGAACTCAAACACCCCTGTCTCACGCCGTACTCCAGCCTATACTCATCCGACAATTAATCAGCCCATCGTACTCGGTTACATTGGTGTTTGTACCAGAAACTAAACAGAGATATTATTTCATTGGGCACACTAGTTTATTTTCTTTATTTGTCCCATAGCTTATTATATGATTAAAGGTCAAATGCCTTCGACAGATCAAGATAACATGCATACACTGGTGTCTTTCTTAAAGTGTAGTATTGAACAGTCTGCTTGAGACAGATGATAGCACTCTCAGTGGACAGACTAGGCCTAAAGGCAAACTGAGCAGCGTTTAATTGGAGGTGCCTATCCAAGTGCCGGTCAAGCAGGCTGTCCAAAACCTTAGCTACAGTAGTCGCAAGTGAGATTAGTCTGTAGTTAAATATATTAGACGGATCACCTATCTTATTTTTAATAAGAGGAACTACTAGGGTTCGCATCAAGTTGTCAGGAAGATAAGAGTGACCAATGCACAGTGTGAAAAACATTGACAAAATTCTCGGCAAGTGAACTCCAGCGTGCTGCAGGTGCTCGATGCTAAGGCTGTCATGACCAGGTGACTTCCCTCTAACCATGTTTTTTTATAACAGATGTGACTTCTTTCTCTGTGAAACTAATAGTCAATTCCCTGCCAGAGACGGTCCCATCATCGAACACCTGTTCCACCACTGTCCTTTCTAATGGAGACTTTACCGTGAAATGCCTTTGAAATATATTGGCTATTTCATGGGGCTCACACTTGGCCTTGGGGACGCCGCGTTAGCGCAACGGTCACAGCTATGGATTGTGCCGGTTGCGCTGGCGGTTACGGGTTCGATCTCCGCACATGACAAACATTTGTATTGGCCATACAGGTGTTTGCCATGGTCTGGGTGTTTGTGTAGTCCTAGTGGGTCTCCCCACTGTGCTTCGGAGAGCACGTTAAGCCGTCGGTCCCGGTTTTTATCATGTACACCTGATAGCGATCGTTACTCATAGTAGGGAATATATCCGCCAACCCGCATTGGAGCAGCGTGGTGGATTAAGCTCTGATCCTTCTCCTACACGGGGAAAGAGGCCTATGCCCAACAGTGGGATATTACAGGCTGCAGCGATGGGGCTCACACACCCCCGCAACGCTCACGGGAAGACTCGGCTTATGATTGAATTGATTTGTTGCTTTCCAAAATTTTGAGAAATTTTTATTTGCATGATTAATATATTTACTATTTTTTTAAGAAACACACACGGTTATCAATTTCTAAAATATGCAAATGAATGCCTTTCTCTTTGAAAATAGATCACATAAGCACAAATCACAAATTAAACATATCACATACACACTCACATACACAATCACATAATCAAACATATCCTTTGGAATGGAAAATAATTGTGTTTGCAGGCAAACGAAGAAAAACCGACTTCAATTATATCGACAAGTAATGCAACGTAGGTAGACGAAAAATTAGTCAAGTAAATACGCGGTATCAAAGATGAATCTAAAAGTTGTAATCAGATCTCGATGAAATTTTAATTTGCTACATGATAAACATCGGCTTCCGATTAAATTAAAAATTATCAAAATGGGTACACCCAGTAAAAAGTTATGCGGATTTTCAAGATTTCCCTCGATTTCTCTGGGATCCCATCATCAGATCCTCCAGAAGTCAAAAAATTAAAAGTAACACTTCCTTCAAAGCTTAGATTTACGTAAAAGTTCTTCAGTCTTCTAAAGCGGGTTTATTGTTTGACACGGTTTTATTGATATCATACGATATATCAAGAAGTTTTACTGATATTACCTATCTCAGTTTTCGATCACAAGATATAAAACTTAGACTTAAAATTAGTGCAAATTGTTTCAGATTTTGCTAGTAGGAAAAAGAAATTGAAATTACGAAAGTATTAAGGAGGGACTAATCCACTTTGACATCATTTTCTTATGAATCCAATTTGAACTGTCAATGACATTTTCATGATTGTCATAATACGTCAAGAAGAGAATTTACTGTTCAATATCAAAATCTTTGTTATTACATATAAATTTCATTCGAAAATCAATTTCCTAAACTTATCGCAATTTTTTTTCGGAAAAGATTTGTAACCTAGTGCTACTAGAAACAGGATTTGATTCTTTAAAACCAAGATGCTCTAGCTAGAGGATTCACTAGGATGTCACTAGGTCGGCAAACAAGCGTACGGCTCACCTGATGTTAAGCGATTACCGTAGCTTATAGACACCTGCAACACCAGAAGCATCGCAAGCGCGATGCCGACCCCATGCCCAATCCCCCAGGAGCTCTGGTCACCTTACTCACCAACAGGAACACAATACTGCTTGAAAACAGTATTATTTTGCTGTGATCTTCTGTAAGGTCGAGGTACTACCCCAGTCGGGCTGCTCCATATTTTGAGCAGGAAATTCCTGCTGTGCCCTACCTCAGTTAATTATTATTAGTTATTTATTAGTCATCTTACTTCTATTCTTTAACTTAAGCATTTTTTCAGACGAACTAGTTCAAGGTGATTGAAATAAATTCTACGCCTAAATGTCTAGACTCGAATTAATTATCATTACATAATATAAAACAAAGTCGCTTTTTGATACAGTTTTCTTTGGTAAATAGAGTGATTCGAGCGGAAGATTTATATATATATCTGGTATTTTATCTAGTTCATACATAATTAAGAATGATGAAACTATTAGAGTAAACAATCTTTACTTTGCACTCAATGAATTAAAAAAAAATATACTACATAGAAATTCATGTACGCAAGAAAAAAGTGTGTGTGTGTGTGTGCAATTCACACGCGTGAAAATGTAAAACTTTTGAAATGTCGTAGGAACATAGGATGTTGCGATTTGTTCTATTGATGATGATCACGGTTTCGTGAAATGAATTCTCTCTCATTCTCTCCTATACATTTATGTGTTTCTTTCTCTATCGTGACGCATTTTCGTTTGTTCGAAGTTCAAATCACAACTATTGTAAAAAGATCCACTTTAAAAATATTATTGTAATCTGAAAGTAAGTTCCATAAAACTGTTATAATCTATAATGATGAATGGTTATCCAACAGTATAGAAAAATTTCACGGTCACCAACCCGCCTGCCCAGCGTGGTGACTATCGGCAAAACACATAAGTTCACGCTATTTTTGGCGTGAACTTGTGGAGGCCTATGACCAGTAGTGGACTGCGAAAGGCTGATGTGATGATGATGATGATGATGATAGAAAAATATAGAATAGACTTTTTGTATTGTAGCTCGTTTTGGGGTTGAGGACTGTGGAGGGCCGGGAAGTTTGGCGCAAACTCGGGAAGGCCAAAGTCCAGAAGACGTATCTAGCGATGGGCTCTGTGAATTACTGACGAACTACGTTAGGTTGAAGTGAGTAACAAGGTGGATGTAAGCGAGAGGAATGAAATTGAACCATATACACTGTGATAGTATTTCTAAGCTATACTCAAAAAATCAATCACAATGAAGCCACAATGAAGCATTAGTTCCAGTACAAGACAGGTTTATTTCTGGCAAAGTTTCTATATGATTTTTTTCTGTAAATTGCTTAAATAATTGTTCTTAGTATACGTTCGCTGAATTTGTCTCTTACTCGTACCCTGTGTATTGTGTATTTTTAAAGTAATGCACGTTATGGAAAAGTTAATACAAACGTAAGTGAACGTGATTAAGTGAACAGCACTGAAGACTTACATATGTTGCAAATTTTTGGCAAATAGCCACGTAGCATCTTGAGAGCGTGACCTCATTCTGCCGACCCATTAAGTTGTAAATTGATCTTAATCTTTTGCGAGAATATTAATTAATTTTTGTACACAGTATAATTGAGCCTTGTGTATACTTATTTTATTAAGACTCTACTGGGGTAAAACGCAGCAGGGAATATCCAGCTCAAAATCTGGAGCAGCCGGACTGGGGAAGTACCTCGACTTTACAGAAGGTCACAGCTAAATAATACTACTGCTTTCAAGCAGTTTTGTTTTCATGTGATGAGTAATGTGACTAGTGCTCCTGGGGGTTATTAGGGCTAAGGTCGGAAACGCGCTTGCTTTTAGTATTGCAGGCGTCAATCAGCAACGGTAATCGCTTACCACCTGGTGACTCGTATGCTTGTTTCCGCCCTAGAAGTATAAAAAATAAGAGAGAAATATGTTTGAAACTAATATATTTTTACAACTAATAACAAATTCAAATTCAAGCATATGTACAGTCAGCCTGATTGTTACAGTTACTCTAGTCAATGGAATGTAATATCAGGAGAATTGCAAATGCTTTACCAACCCCATACCTGATCTTCCCATGGACCTCTGGCAACCTTATTTCCCTCAGGAACACAACATAACTAGAGAACAGTATTATATAACTCAGATTTTTTGAAAGGTTGAGGCTTACTGCCTCAGTTGGCTGTTCCAAATGTCGCCTCAACAAATATTTGTAATTTGCGGAGTTTAGGGGCCGGTAGTATGTATTCACCAAAATTCTATATATTTACTAGCTTAGCCAGCAAACGTTGTTTTGTTGTTTTTTTTTTTTGTTTTCATATAAAATTCTTGTGTCACAATATTAGTTACCATACTTATCCGAAATTGCAGGACCGATTTTTATGAAATTTTGTGTGCATATCAGGTAGGTATGAGAATCGGCAAACATCTATTTTCATACCCTAAATAGGGGTTAATAACATCCATAACAAAAAACGTTTGCGGGGTCAGCTAGTATTTTTTAATGATTACATTTCTATATTACTTTCCAGACTATTAAATAACAACACTCTTTTCTTTGAAATATTTTCTTTCCGCTTATCAAAAAAAGTAAATGTAGGAAAATAAGTCGAGCTTCAAGGTCTATGATCTAACGTCTGATCTATGATGTAACTTTTATATCTTCAAATACTTTTTCTTTTATATAGAAAGTTATTAAATGTATACGCTGTCTGTATATGGAAATCTTACTTTTGAAAATAAAAATATTCCCCTTTATTCAAATATTTTGTTTTGTTGGTGATATTTTTACATAGCTAGCGTGGCAAAAAAATGTTTAACTTTTAAGTATGGACGTCATTTTTTCTTAACACTACTGTGGACGTGTAGTCTCACAGGCTCCTATATACACACAATTTTTTTCGGAGAATTTGATATAAGATCACTTTAAAACTAATTACATATTAAAGTTACGTAGTTTAGCAATTAAATAACGTGCTTATATAATCAAATTTGATTTAAAAAATTATAGAAATATTAAAAATCCAAAACTATGGCTCTTTTCAATCGAAATCTACTTAGGTTACATTTTTAGGTAATAAAAGCAGCCAAACTTATTCCTATAACAAAATAAGTCTTTTTTTCTCAAAATATAATGTATAACAAACCAAAAACACAAAAGAACTACTTCATATAACAAATATAAAAAATTTTGACAACAGTCAAATAACGTAAATTTATTGGAAGTCAGTGCGCAAAGGTCTAGAACATTGGAGACACACAGGTTTGTTGCACCCAATAAAACACGGGTAATCATCCTATGTTTTTTCGTGGAACAGATTTTATATGCTCTTCAGGTTTCTTGGCTGGTTTCTTTATCCTAGACATTTTCTGTAACCATATAAATACCTAAAACTAGAGTCATGGTCAACCTCAGCTCTCCTGGCAGTCGTGTATGTATAAAACGTCTTTGCACATAAGGCACCACAAGCACATGTACTAATGTTTTAAATCTCTTTCCGCAGCTTTTGTTTGGTGCATCTTATATGAGATGTACGCATTCATGGTACTCAAGTCTAGGACACGATATTGCGACACCATAGGCTATCTCTTTCACTACAAGATTCTTCTCCTATGTCTTGGTCTTGGTCCTGGTCATCATCACTGTCACTTTCATGATTTTGTATCAGTTTGGACTCCAATATAAAAAAAAAAAATCTTCAGTACTTTCTTCATTGTCAGACTGATCCCGAAGCTAATAACAACTAACTCACTTCACCACAAAAGTGGATCTCCTGCACAATTTTTTTTCTCACAGGGTCCTGAACAGATCTCGTAGATGGTCGTTTTGATTTAGAACTACCTTACCTTTATTGTTTTTTGACATTTTGTACTTCAAAATCTGATACAAACGTAATCACTCTTGTAAAATATATCATAGGGCAAAAATGGACGTGTAGCCTGACAGACTCCGGTCAATATTTTGATGGTCATTACTTACGTGATATTCATTGGAAGACGCAACCCCCTCTCTCGTTGGTACTTTTACAACTAAAACAAAAGCTACTGAGCCGCTCAACCGCTGGGAGTTAGGGCAAATAGGTGAAACTAGGAAAACGAAAACATCGAGTAGCCTGTGAGACTCCACGTCCATACTTAAAGGTTAAATAAAGTTCTCCGTATGGGACATGGTTGCCGTAGCTATGAAAGCATCTAAAACCAGAAATGTCAGATGCTCGTTGTCAACCTCTCATTGCTATCAATATAGCGTATCCCCAGTAGTTCTGGCTACCTTCCCAATACATTAATACAATATTACTTCATTTCAGCCTATCACAGTCCACTGCTGGACATATACCTCCACAAGTTTGCGCCAAAAATGGCGTGAACTTATGTGTATTGCCCATAGGCACCCCGCTGGGCAGGCGGGTGCGTTGGTGACCGCAGGGCTGGCTTTGTCGCACCGAAGATGCTGCTGCCCGTCTTCGGCCTGTGTATTTCAAAACCAGCAGTTGGATGGTTTTCCCGCCATCGGTCGGCTTTTTAAGTTCCAAGGTGGTAGTGGAACTGTGTTATCCCTCAGTCGCCTCTTACGACACCCACGGGAAGAGATGGGGTGGCTATATTCTTTACTGCCGTAGCCACACAATATTACTTAAATATTTACTTATTATCGGATTGTATTTTTTTTTTTTGTAAAGTTAAGGAACCCCTGACGTTCTGCACTAGATTTTGAGTAATTTGTTTTTGCTTTTTACAAATATGATTAAGGTTACTGTTGCTAGTGACTTGATAACGTTAAATGTTTAAATTAATTGATTGTTTACTTAAAACCTCCATGTCGTAACTCTCCTTTATTCTATTCTTTTTCGTACGTCTTCCCCGCTATACCTTAAAGAGCGCTTTTCTTTCCTGGGTAACCCGACATTTCACCTAAATCTTCGCTCTCTAAATGATAACAAGTTAAGTTTACCTAAATATAACACGAGCACATATTCCAGTTCTTTCTCAGTAAAGGCGGTAAAACTGTGGAATGCCCTTCCTTCTAAAATCCGTCAATCCCCTACTATATCTGTCTTCAAAAATCGAGTTAAGAACTTTTACAAAACTTTGACTTGATTTCTTACACGCATACATTCGCCATTATTTTCCCAAAACGACTTATAGTTGTACCCAATTAAGTATTATTTATTTATTATTATTATTATTATTTATTTATTTATTATATTATACATTTAATTATTTTTTATCTATTTATACTTTTTAATGCCGTGAGTATTGCGCATGTGTGGATATATGTATAATATATGGATTGTATATATTATTTAATTATATATTATATTATATTCTTAAGCTGCACAAGCCCTTAAATTCAGCAAGCTCCTTTCTGGTGGGTTGTCTGGAAGAGATCACTATCTAGTGATAAGACCGCCCGTTGCATGCGACGTAATTATTAATTTTTTTTTTCCCTTTAAGCTTTATACTTATGTAATTGTTATATGTTACTGTGTGCAATAAAGTTATTTATTATTATTATTATTAATTGTTCGTAATGAGTACGTACTTTATGCAGCTGATACCTTATTTTATTGTGTAAATATTTTAGCATTTTCCACATCAAATCACAGTACTTTATTACTGACACTCATCTATGTATTTTCGTCTATTATAGCTATGTTGAAAGATTCATTTAATATGTTACTATGGGAGACACAATATAAATGTGTTTATATTATTAAATAGTCTATATTTGAATCTAATATCTATCTTTTTTTAGAATTAATAATATACAATTATTCAAATTAATTTAAAAATCAAATTAATAATCAATATAATCAAATTAAATTATATGAAATCACTTCAATCTTTTTATTATAGTTTATAGTTGTAAAGGAATGTATGACATAGATGATAGTTTTTTTCTTATAAATACAGTGTAAAGAAAGTAGCAATTTCTGATGTGTATGTCCAGTTCAAGATACAAAATAATATAATATTACTCACTTCTCATCTGACACGTGACCGAGTGCGTAAAGTTTATGCTAGTCTAAGTCACTATTCCTACGTTTTCTTTGACAGGATAAAGCGTTGATAGATCATAGGAAATGATGCTATTTGTTTGATTTCTAAGACTTTGTTCTTAACGCCTTTAGTCAATGATTTATGATTATAGTGAGACACAATAAAAATATAAATTATTTTATTCGGAATGGTATCTCATTCTTCGGTCAATTTTGAATATTACATATTAACGTACTTGCTGAGCCTGCGACTTATATAATAAATAAATTTATAAAATAACACTAGCCTAAGTTACTCCTTACTACATCAGCTATATATCGGTACAGCCGTTTTAGAGATTAGCCGGAACAAATAGACAAACAGACAGACAGACAAAAATTGTAAAAAAAATGTTATATTGGTATATATATCGTGTGTATATCTATATGCATTTAGTAAAGAGCGATTACTGACCAACTTCAAAAAAGGAGGAGTTTACTCAATTCGACCGTGTATATATATATTTTTTTAATCAAGTTGAAGGGCTTTATCGCAAGAGCGATTATGTCGCCCTGGTTAGGAGACGTAAAGATATATATATCTTAATATATATAAATCTCGTGTCACAATGTTTGTCCTCAATGGATTCCTAAACTACTTAACCGATTTTAGTCAAATTTGCACACCGTGTGCAGTTTGATCCAACTTAAAAGATAGGCTATATTTTATTTTGATATATTATGTTATTATTATATTTCAGAAAAAAATAAGGTGATACGAAGTTCGCCAGGTCAGCTAGTATATATATATATATATTTATATATATATTTTTTTGTATGTTCGGGGATAACTTCGTCATTGATGAACCGATTTTGATAATTCTTGTTTTGTTGGAAAGGAGACATCCCAGGTGTAGACCCATGATAAGGAAACCAGGATCTGATGATGGAATTCTACAGATATCGAGAGAAACCCTCGAAAATCGTAGTGACGGCCAGTGCATTTGTTAATTTTTTCGTCTACTTACGTCGTATTACTTATCGATGTAACTGAAGTCGGTTTTTTTCGTTCGCGAGCAAACACAATTATAATTATTTTATTTACAAATGGACACTCTAATTTGCAGTCGGTCTGCTTCAGAATTTGAGTAGGATATTTCCTGCTGTGTCCTATCTATATATATATTCTTTATTGCACTTTAAAAAAAAACATAATTACAAGTCATTTTTACAAAGAATGTTGGCAAGGACGAACTTATCTCTGTAAGAGATCTCTACCCATGGTGGTGAAAGAAGATGTTATCGCGGGGCTCATAAGCGCATTTGTGATAAAGTGAAAAAAAAAACTACCTATTCCCATAACTAGCAGATATTTATTTACATCAACATTTGTTTCTCTTGTGACCTCAAAAGGCTCTACGTTCGTTGGATTATAATTAAATTAATTATTAATTTATAATTGATTTATAATTATTCATATTCATTGTCAGATAATTATTAGAGGATTTCTCTGCTTTGGTAATTTCCTTATGAAACCTAGTTTTATATGATGAATCTTCAACTCTTTACCTTGTATGGATAAGAAGGGCCCTTACCAAGCAGTGAGACTAATACATTCTGAACTGGTCTGCTTCGATTCGCTTTAAATTATTTAATCAAAAATAACAAGACCACAATATGGTTTTTCGCTTTTGTATCTTTATATTCTGTTTTAAATTATATTTGCGGTAAACGCAAAACAGTTACTGATATCAAGACTGGTCGAATGTGGTAATCTATAAAATATTTAATCTGGATTTTGTGGTCGTGATTGCGCAAGTGTTATATCATATGCATCGCCACAAGTAAATTTGATTACTTAGAACGTAGAACATAATGGAAGTGCTAAATTAAATTCCTTAAAATTGCATCTCCAATAATATTTTGCCTGGTTAATGTTCACATGTATTTCTAAGCTTTACAATTTCTCCAATAATATAGTTCAGCCTATTGCAGTCTGGACATAGGCCTCCCCAAGAATAACATTGGCGTTAAAATATTCCGATGTTTTATTTTACCATAATAGAGTAATAGTGTGAAAAATGTTTATTGGGTCCCAATTTTAAATCCTAATTGTACTGATACTTTAGTATCTACTGCTCAACTCAGCTAACTAGCTTGCTTACAATACCTAACAGACTTCATTAAAGATGGAAATCACAACCGAAACGCCCGTATATATAACAGAAAAGTAAAATTGCTATATTTACAAGAGTACAATTTTGTTTCTTTAGTTCCCCGTTTAAAAGAAAATAATACATTTCCAACACGTATACCATTTCTAGCAATATAATTCTATATTCACATCATTAGTAACATAGTTCTCATCATATAGTGCTAATAAAGCTATGATAGCTCGGTAATAGCTCTCTCGTATCTAACAACCTCGTTAACACAATGTCCAACTTTACGAAATAGTTCCACAAAGCATCATGATGTTATACAGTTTTGGCATATGTCTTTATATTGTTTCGAGTTCTCATCGATATATTGTTCTTCTTTTATATAAATAAATAAAAAACAGCTCTGTCATCTTAAGGTTTGCCGCTGTGCGTGCATTTCGAAAATATTACAGGGTATATTCTTTCAATTTTTATTGTTTAGTCTCTTGAATATCTTTCAAAGAAAACTTATTAGTGTATTTTTTAAAATAAAAACTACGTTACTTAACATAAATATAAAACAGCAATTTTTGTATGTATGCACTAACTTATGCGTTTTTTTTCTTGGCCTAGTCTGTTTGATTTTTTTTAAATATAAGTTTCGTATAATATAAAATACATTGTTCATACACTGGACAACGCAGACGAAGACCTAGAAACAATATTATCTGTTATTATTCATGTTTTTGAAATGTATTAACATGTATGAGCGGCGACAGTTTTCTTTAACGTAGCCTCTGGGTTACCTTTAGCGAGCTTTTAGAAGTAGTTACACTATATTGCTGTAACGTGACAAGGTAAGCCGTAACGTTATGATTCTACATGGATCGATAAAATTTAACACTGCCTGCTAAGAACCGGTTGATAACTGCACACTGCTTGCCACACAGCATGTATAGAGATCCTTACTGCATTTTTGTCAATAAACATTTCGAGAGTTTCAATTCAGAAATTCATTTCAAAATATAGTTTTAACACTCAAATGATTAAATTCTTATCAATATACATTTTCTTCTATCAAAAGGTTGCCTGAAAGAGATCGCTACTAAGCGATAAGACCGCCTTTGTACATTACCAACTCTATGTTTAAATAACTGTTTAATGTTAATATCTCCTGAGTGGTGTGTTATAATTATATTTTATCTATCTATATAATTATATCAAGAATTTAATTAAGTAAAATAAGTATTAATATTAATAGTATTAATAAATAAATAGGTAATATCAAAGTTATAACAATGAACCTGAAACTAAAAATCTTTAGTTTATATATGTATACATAATATAATAACTAAAAAATATTATTAAAATGAGTCCCTTTAGGCAAGGTTCCGAAGATACTGGCAGCGTTCCCCCTTTGAATAGCTAGACTAATTCTTTGTTCGAAGTAGCTGCTAGTTCTTAGGTCTCCTGTGACGTCGAATAACCTTTTTGCTATTTCCTTAAAAAGTCTTATATCACTAGGACCCCACGGACTAAGGGTCTCGACACCGAGTCTAGACCCCTGTATTTGTATGCTTATTTTAGTAGGTAAATTATGTTGTATATTATTATTATTTTTGAACTAATTAAAAATATATGGCAATATTTATATCTGATCCGTGAAAATTAAATAATTAAGGATTTAATTTTACAATTTCACTTTATATTTACATTTATTCTTAGTTCTAAGTGTCGGTAGTTATATTGCGTTTATTTTGTTTGTGTTTCTCGAAGAACTATGCTACTATTTAATATAGTTATTTATAAATAGAAAAATTCTAGATATTCATCTATTAATTGCTACTTTAAAATTATTTAAATGATATTTCATTAGATTTAGATCGACTTTAAAGCAAATACAAATTTTTTCAATTAAAGCATTCCAAAAGTGCTCTAAATTAGAGCGAATGAGATGAATTCTTGAAACAATACAAATTTAGAGATAATTAATCTGTCTTTAGTGAAACATTTTCAAGATTCCTTAGAAGTTAATTCTCATTTAGAAATCAACTCTTTTCTAGGGAGATTTTATTTATAAAGGCCATTGAAATTTGCTCAGAGCTTAAAATTAGGATATCTTTAAAATAATTGTATTTGGTTGCAAACGAAAAAAAACGACTTCAATTACATCGACAATTAATAAAACATAGGTACAAAAACTAGTCAAGTAAATACGTCATATGGTATCAAAAAAAGGCAAATAATATCAAAGATTATTCAAAAGGTAGCTATCGGATCTCAATCAAATTTTAATCCGACTACATGATAAGCATTAACTTTTGATTAAAGAAAGAATCATCAAAGTCGGTAAACCCAGTGAAAAGTTATGCGGTTTAATAAAACGTAGGTCGACGAAAAAAAAAAAAGTCAAGTAAATACGCATTATTAGATATAACTCTAAAAGTTATTTGTCAGATCTCAATCAAATTTAAATGGGACCAAATGACACGCTACACTTTTCAATCAAAATAAAATTCATCAACAGTTCCAGCAAATATTGGAACAATATATAATATAAATTATGTATCATATTAATTATTTGATTAAATAATAACTAATTAACGCTAATCATCCACATCTTGTTGACGATCGATTCCGGAATAATTTAATCGTATTTGGTTTAATTAATTGAATCGCTGAAGGTGTTAACGGTCAATAAGTACTTGCTATAATTACTACATAATTTATATCAATTTCAATTAAATACATAAATTAGATTATACGATAGAATGTATGCTATTTAATATAATAGAGTATTTGCAAGATGCATAAATAAATGTGTAAATATGTGGAAAAAATAATGTAGCTATACAAAAAAATTTTGATAGCTGATGTTCAGTCTGTAAAAGGGCTGAACGTGTGAACTGAAACGCGGTTTTTAAGATCGCAAATTTACTCGGCTCGACGTCGGTAACACACGTGAAGCTTACTCATTCTGTATTGCGATATTGTCGAGAGAAGAAGCTTTGTATTATTATTAAGGAATTATATTGTATCACTTATCGAATTGTATCGTATTACGGAATTTAGGATATTAATTTAATGACCTTAGAGATATTTAATTAAACGTGACATCTAAGAAACATATCAATTATGGTATTATTAATTATAGGTACCTATTTATAATATGAAAATAAGTTTGTTTGTTTTTTTTTTTTGTTTTGCCTATTATTTTTTCACGTTTGTTAATTTAAATTTTAATCGGATGGATGGTCGTAATTGGCCTTTTTGATTATATTTCATTCTTGTTTGGATTATATTTTTTTCTGTGCTGTGTACCATCCCTTATAAGTAAATAAATAAATAAATAAATAAATAAATAAATAAATGAATAAATAAATAAATAAATAAATAAATAAATATAGTTTTAGAAAGAAATTATATCACATGTTAAATAATGTATAAATATTTAGGAAGAAATTATATCATCTATTAATAATCTATAAATAATTTAATAATGTATAATTCAATGATAAATAATCTACAGTTAATGTTAAGAATATTGTATCGAACCACATTGATATTTAATATTTACACACCGTAAGGTACAGTACACGTACAACAACTTCAACACCACGTTCTTGCAAGTAATTACTATTATTATTATTATTACATTTTAAAACCCAAAAAAAGACGAAGTCCTGAAATAATTCATTTTGAGTAATTTCTCAATTAAAAGTAATAAAAATAATATTAATAATAATAATCATTTATTTCAGAAGTAAATCTATATTCAAAATAAATTAAATTAAATTGGGTTGTCTGGAAGAAATGGCTAATTAGCCATAAGCCCGTCCATTGTACTTCACTGTCTGTAACTATCTTTATGCTTTGTTTGTAATATATTTGTGGTGTACAATAAAGTATAAAATAAATAATAATAAATTATGTGTTAGTAACAAATACACTTAAAAAAATTAAAACAAAAAGATGGTTAGTAACAATTACATTATATCAATTAAATTAAATTAAATTAAAATTTGTGGCTTCCGGTGAGACTCCCGTGCTAAAAATAGCAGTCCGCAGCGGGAGCATGGAGCTGTATCCAGCGATAAATCAATGGGGAGTCCCATCGGTCGGCCAACACACTCAGGATGGTATTCGATGTTCCGCGCACTCGCTTCCACTGTGAGGCGCACCGCTTTCTAATGATCGCGTAGAAGCAATTAGTATGCGCCTCGACGAACATAGACGACGCGCTACAGAAGCGTGGCAGATCGAACAACATCCTGGACGCGTTTTTTTTCTTTTTCTTTTTATGTCACTAGGTCGGCAAACAAGCGTACGGCTCACCTGATGGTAAGCAATTACCGTAGCTTATAGACGCCTGCAACACCAGAAGCATCGCAAGCGCGTTGCCGACCCTATCCCCAATCCCCCCTTGTCACGGTTCCCCTGGTCTATTGAGGAAGTAAATAAAACCAGGGTACCATGAACAAAAAAAAATTTATTAGCTTAATATTAACCCGGTGAGGTAGAATAAAATATGTACGTATATGGGCGGGGTCGAGCACTCAATTCACACAAGCTCCAAATGCAGTTCGGCTCAGGTACTCTCCTGGTTCGCCGTGCAGGTGATATTCCCGGGAGTCGCGTGGCAGGATTCCGCTTTCGACCGGGGGCGGCAGGAACGGGTAGTTCAAGACCCGGCGGAGTGTATTCTCGTCGTTGGGGTTAGGTGGAAACGTCGAAATTGGTGACCCAAACGTCGAAATTGGTAATCCAAACGTCGAAATCGGTCACCCAAACGTCGAAATTGGTGACCCCAAACGTCGAACCCTGGAACGCGCCATCAAAATATAAAAATAAGCGTTCCAGCACTATTTGCAAACATCCACGGCACTGCGTTATAAAAGAAAGCACCTAATTTGTAGCAGTAGTGCCGTGGAATCATAAAGCCAGAAGCGGAGATAATTATTTTTTTAAAAGTAGGTTGACTTATATTCAATATACAATTATAATAAAAAAATTATTAAAAATGAGGGTAGACTTGAAAGATGAAATCTAAGAACATAATTGAGATGAGATTTATGCTACTGTATACAAATATTATATTTTACAATAGGCATGATTACTTGCATTAACTACATAAATTGCCTGCTATACAAAAATACCACTTACCCAGTTTGGGGGCGATAAACACTAAAACTATATATATTCGTTGAATCAAGACAACGCTAAGCAAGGATCACACAATTTTATAAAGTACGGTTACGATGCTTAAATATATATATTAGACACCGTATTAAGAGACCGTAATAAAACAGGTGATGTGCGTTAACTATTTCTTGAGACAATTTTCCAAAAATGAATGACGCGGCGGCGACCAGTACTGCCGTTTTTATAAGCCGAGACAAAAGATTCATTTGAATTTTTGAAAAAAGATAAAATGTTGCCCGCGCGAATATATAAATGCCGGTTAATGAATTTATTATTTTTTTGTAGAAAAAAATAATTTATGATAAAATAGTGTATCATAAATTACTATAGATTTTCATTTCATTTAATTATAATAAACTAATGTTTTTTTTTTTTAAAGAAAAATCATTTCACGTATTTAAATATTAAATTTAAGTATATTTTAATTTAGCAGCACAAATAATGTACGTATAACGTTACACCCTAGGAGCTCTGGTCACCTTACTCACTAGCTTAATGTCAATCTTTTAACTGAGGTTGGGCACAGCAGAAATTTCCTGCTCAAAATATGGAGCAGCCCGACTGGAGTAGTACCTCGACCTTACAGAAGATTACAGCAAAATAATACTGTTTTCAAGCAGTATTGTGTTCCTGTTGGTGAGTAAGGTGACCAGAGCTCCTGGGGGGATTGTGTCGGCAACGCGCTTGCGATGCTTCCGGTGTTGCAGGTGTCTACAAGCTACGGTAATCGCTTACCATCAGGTGAGCAGTACGCTTGTTTGCCGACCTAGTGACATAAAAAAAATATTACTTGAAATTCATTCCTAACATGATTTGCTAATGCACTTGCCAAAGATCAGAAACTTCTTAAAAATATTTAATACTTTCGTACATATTTTATTATTGGAGTACCTACTTTTTTAAACGCATTAAAACATAACATAATAAAAAATAATTTTGCCTGATTGACCTCTTGACTTTATTTCTAAAATTATATTGAAGTAAAAAAAAATTACGCAAGCTTGATTCAGCGTCTTTGGTGCGACAAAGCCAGCACTCACCCTGCGCAATGGGCAACACACATGAGTTCACGTCATTTTTGGCGCGAACTTGTGGAGGCCTATCCAGCAGTGGACTGTGATAGGCTGAACTGATGAAGCTTGATTTGGGGAGTAGTGAATGCATGACGAGAGCGTTACGAAAAGTGTGGTCAGGCAAGGCACGAGGAGCAAGAGAGAGGCACGAGCATACATTTTCTTTCTCTCTTTCTCTCATAGCCAGTTACGCTTTGTATATCTAAGACACCATGCTGGATTATTGCTAAAGAAGTTTTACTTCAGTCGTGTGGTCTCAAGCACACTGTTTTTTTTTACCGACTTCCAAAAAAGGAGGAGGTTCTCAATTCGACTGTATTTTTTTTTTTTTTTTAATGTATGTTACATCAGAACTTTTGACCGGGTAGACCGATTTCGACAAATTTTGTTTTAATCGAAAGGTGGTGTGTGCCAATTGGTCCCATTTAAATTTATTTGAGATCTAACAACTACTTTTTGAGTTATATCTAATAATGCGTTTTTACTTGACGCTTTTTTCGTCGACCTACGTTGTATTATACCGCATAACTTTCTACTGGATGTACCAATTTTGATAATTCTTTTTTTGTTGGAAAGAAGATATCCCTAGCTTAGTACTATGATAAGGAAACCAGGATTTGATGATGGGATCCCAGAGAAATCGAGAGAAACTCTTGAAAATCCGCAATAACTTTTTACTGGGTGTACCGATTTTGATAATTCTTTTTTTGTTGGAAAGGAGGTATTCCTAGTTTAGTACCATGATAAGGAAACCAAGATCTGATGATGGGATCCCAGAGAAATCGAGGGAAACTCTTGAAAATCCGCAATAACTTTTTACTGGGTGTACCGATTTTAATAATTTTTAATTTAATCGAAAGCTGATGTTTGTCATGTGGTCACATATAAATTTTATTGAGATCTGATAACTACTT
Source organism: Melitaea cinxia (assembly GCF_905220565.1). Taxonomy (NCBI): domain Eukaryota; kingdom Metazoa; phylum Arthropoda; class Insecta; order Lepidoptera; family Nymphalidae; genus Melitaea; species Melitaea cinxia. Next base: position 2,750,510 of record NC_059409.1, on the reverse strand, counting down.
TTTGAGTAATCTTTGATAACGCGTAGTTACTTGACTATTTTTTCGTCGATCTACGTTGTATTACTCGTCGATGTAATTGAAGTCGGTTTTTTTTTCGTTTGCGTGCAAACACAATTATTTTTGTTTCATTTATATTTAGTTTTAAGCGTAAATGTGTGTGATAAACCTATTTTTAGAAACTTTAAAATGTTAGCTTAAATTCGATCTATCATCATTAATTGAAATTTAAGTGATCTTTACAGAATTATTGGCTCTAAAATATTAAAGGATTAACTTCTTAAACTTTTTGTTTAAATTTACAGTCTTCTTAATATTTACACGTAGATGATTAGTTCATTTAGTATTAAATATTGTTTCATTACAGACGACGAACTTCGAAAAAGTACCTTATTTTAATAATATTACAGTTTAAAATATATTTTTAATATCTTTTCCAATCTACGTTAAAATATTGGTCGTATAAAAGAATCATGAATTCGCAAAAATATAATATCGTTGAAAGCAATCGCCCGGTTAATTAATTAACCCGCAAGCGACCACTATTGGTGTATCCGCGGTCGGGTCGCAAGCCCTTATTAATTTTACACCAGTTTTTCCACTCCAATCTCTTAATCGATTTCTGTAACGAGATTCCAGTATATACTATTTATAGGTTCGGCTTTTCCAGATTGATGAAAAAAAAATTTTTTTTTGTTAGCTACCCTCTTTGTTATATTGAAAAAGTTTTTAGGTTTTCAGATTAAGTAATGGCCATAATAAAAGGCCGTAATCCTAAAAGGTATAATACTTGACGTACTTATAAATAACCGTCGCAACTTAATAGTAACATTAAGAAATTCGTATTAGTTTGACCTTTAGTTAGTCGTATAAAACGTGCCACAATGTAATTATGTTATAGTACGTTAATATGGGATAGACTCGTTTTATTTAGTTTTAGATCGATAGCTTAAGGAAAACGATTAACTTTTTAAGGACTATGGAATATGGTAATTGATTGATGTATACATACATACATTGACTAGCCCGTTGGCGCAGTTCGTAGTGACCCTGATGTCTGCTCCGAGGGTTGTGGGTTCGATTCCCACCCCGAGTCTGGGTGTAATATAAATACTTATTATACGCATCAGTGTCGTAGCTATGACCCAGGATTTTCTTTTATGAAGGTCGGTGATTATAAAGCCTATTAATTAAATATGATGCCGTACCCTCTTTTTAATTGAATATTAATAACAAGGTGCGGTACTAAAATATGAAAGGAACAAAAGATATTGATTAATTAAGTTGCACGAGACTATTTCCGTCAAAAATTGAAAAAAAAATGACCAAATATATTGTTTTAAATATTAGTGTTGTAGATTAGAAAAGGCCTATGATAACTCTATCATGTGATGAGAAATGAATTGTGGTCAGCATTGTCCGTGAATGGTGTGAGTAGTGTCCTCATACGAGCATTGCAATCTCTTTATAGAGATTTTAGTGCTTATGTGAGGATAAATGGGGCATACACTGAATGGTTTAATATCGAAAAAGGTGTTAGACAGGGATGTGTAGCGTCACCGTGGCTGTTTAATCTGTTCATGGACAATTGTTTGACAGATTTAAAAGAGAATGAAAATGGGTTTAGAATGAATGAGTTACTCGTCAAATGTCTTCTCTATGCTGATGATCAAGTATTACTTGCGTCCTCGCCCGAAGAGTTGCAGGAGATGGTAACTAATATGAGTGGAGCTTTTGTAAGAAAAGGAATGAAGATTAATGTAAAGAAGATGAAAGTGATGGTGTTTGAAAGAGATGAGGCAGTGACAGACTGCAATATCGTGATTGGAGATAAACAAATTGAACAGGTGAATGAGTTTGTGTATCTGGGTTCAGAGTTTACAAGAGATGGAAAGTGTGAGAGTGATATTGAAAGAAGAGTGAATGCAGGAAACAGGGTGAATGGAGCTTTGCACTCTTTTATGAGCAGTCGGGAGGTGTCTAACAAGGCTCGTTAGGCTGTGCATGAAGGAGTATTGGTTCCGACACTCATGTACGGAAGTGAAAGTTGGGTATGGCAGAAGAAACATGAAAGCAGAATAAATGCAGTTGAGATGAGAGCGTTAAGAAGTATGATAGGAGTTAAACTGAGTGACACGATAAGAAATAGTAAGATAAGGAAATGTTGTGGTCTAAAAGAAGATGCAGTGACAAAAATTGAGAAAGGTATGCTCAGATGGTTTGGTCATGTCGAAAGAATGAGTAAAGAACGATTGACGAAAAAAGTGTATAAGGCGAGTGTGGATGGAAGGGTTGGAAGGGGTAGACCTAGGCGGACGTTCCGAGACCAAATATGGGACGTCTTGAAAAAAGGCCAGGTCGAGAGTACCCTAAACCGAAGAGCATGTATGAAGGGATTAATGAAAGTGGACGAAGCGAAAGAAGTACGTAAGGATCGTAGCAAGTGGAAAGAAGTAGTCTCTGCCTACCCCTACGGGAAAGAGGCGTGATTATATGTATGTATGTATGTATGTGTTGTAAAGAATGAACAACTTATAAGAGAAACTTGTTGTTAGAAAATAGCAAAATTAATTCTAAAACCGTAAGGATGAAATTTCAAAAACGCTGTCACGCGCACTTATTTTCTTTTCAAATAAGTATTCTTTCTTTTAACTTCGATAGTAGCGATTTTGTTTTGTATTCTCTGAAAGTTTTAACATTTTAGAAACACTGAAATACATCTTCATTAAATTTAAATTAAAAATACGTAAATGTTCATTAGTTTAGACCCAAAAACCTTGAATCAGTAAATCTTTAAACTAATTATTTAATCTCATACTCAAATAACTAGAATATAGATTACAAGATACACCATTAATATTTTAAATTATTTAAAAAAATATATGGCTAATATTACGTTTATAATATATATACAATTAACACAACAAGAAAAAACAACAATGAAAAAATATACAAAAAAAAAATGTCTGACTGCACTACACAATTTAGTCAACTAATAAATAAATAAAAAATAAATCTTTATTTTTTTACACACAAAATCATGCACAAAATTTTTCGACAATCTGCGTCGAATTCAATTCCCGGGCCAATTTCGTTTTAATTTATTGTTACTGAATTGAGTAATAGCAGTTGACGTAAAAACCAACTGGATATGCGCAAATTGACCACTGAAGAGTAAATTCGCTTTAAAATCGAAAACCTACATGAGTATGATTGAGTGAAACGGTTTATTTATTAATTTTAGTTACAAAAAACTCGCAATCTGATAGGATTAGCTAAAAAAATGTTATGTAGTAGAAATGTAGCTATTATTACTATTCACTTTGCATCAGAAGAAAGAAGATTGTCTACCTTCCAACAAGAAAAGTTTTCTGAAAGAGATTGGCCCTTTTAGTGATAAAACTACCTTTGTGTGTACATTTTTCTCAACTGCTTTATTCTCCGTATGAACAATGTATGAACAAAATATGTTCAGTATAGTTTATTTAAAATATATAAAAATACGCTTAAATCGTTAGAGTGGAGTCTATAAAAATTAGTGTAATTTTAAGATATTAAATTTAGCTCGGTTCAAGTTTTCATGAATTGCTTAGTATTGATAAGTTTGATCATAATATAAGACAAGAATTATTGACATATATCGCCTGTAAGCAGCCCAAGTTACTCATTATTACATCAGCTTTCTGTCAGTGAATGTCCCTTCAAAATCGATTCAGCCGTTTCAGAGATTAGCCGGAACAAACAGACAGACAGACAAACATTGTAAAAAAATGTTATTTTGGTTATTGTACTGTACAAAAAAATGTACCTATACATCCATATGCATTTAGTAAAAAACGGTTATTTTAATATTACAAACAGACACCCTAATTTTATTTATTTGTAGAGATATGTGCTTTTTTTAAATACAAAGTTTAACTTAAAATTATCTCATAGATGAAGTAAAAAAAAGTAGATAATGCGCGGCCTTTGTTGTTAGTGAAACCACAAAACTCGGCTCCTTCAAGTAAATACACGCGCTCACGCACACATATGCATCAAACTACGCTCATTTTCGTTAGTATCTCACGAGGCCTCGTACAGTAACTTTGCCTATAAAATGGCGTTCTTTTGTAATTAAATGGTGCAAAAACAATACCAAAGTGAACAAAAAGTCTGAAGAAATATCGTTTCACACGTAAATACATACAAAACTTTATATTTTTTGTTATTCCAAAATAATATTGAGGTTATTCGAAACTTATAATTTCTATGCCCCGAAATGACGTACCGAGGGAGTGTTACCAGTAATTTTTATTTCCATTAGCCCAAAATGCGGGTAAGTAAATTGTAGGCAATCATAGAAAAATAATTAAGTGGAAAGTGGACATCATTATTGTGTTTTTTTTTTATCGTGTGATTTTATGTTTTACCTAAATTGAAGTCAATATGAATTTTTAACTCGTTTTCGTCTGTTTAAATTTGTGAATTGACTACTCATATTTTACTATTAACCCATATGTGCTCAACTTTTTTTTTCGTAAAAACTGATATTTTTTTCGTTATATTCTAAGTCCAATAAGCATAAAAATAAAGGTATTCTGAAAATTAAATAAAAAAAAATATGCCGTTTTGGACATTTTCACCGCCCCAATTTTGGGGCGCTGAGCACGGCAGATCACGTCTATAACCACTCCTTAATTTTTTCAATTGCATTTATTTTAAAGAGTAATATTAATAAAATAACTGTTATAGAGGTAGTAAAGAAATTTTTATTACATCTAAGAACATCTATACACATCCACACATCAGAATAATACCACTTTTTTTATTTATGCTATTGCGGTAGCAGCCTATATTTTGATCTAGACGATCTACTCCGCCCATATATTGATTATACATTTGAACACAAAAGGGCTGTTAAATCGAGGGTTCTTTTACAGCACTTGACCATCGCTTGCGGATCCAACTGGAGAAACACCTTCACAGCTCGAAGCTACGGTAACGACGTTACTGACGTTGTATCGCACTAGGGACACGCCTGATGTTTCATCAATGATTTGATGAAACATCAGGCGTGTTGATCATAGCTCCCTCGCTGCTTTTTCTTTATGTCGTCGATTGACTCCAGCAGCGCATTTTCGACCCTTTGGCCCGTATTGTTCATGTCCCCTGGTGACCAAAATCCTTCAAAGCGATAAGCAATCTAAACGATGTAAAGAAATTGTCTATGTAAACATGAACTCGAAAATCTGTAGGCAATTTGGCCGCCAAGTTCGTAATGACAGATCCTCCAACACCTAGATCGGGATTAGTGTTACCTGTGCTACCTCTTTTTGGCGCAGAAGTGGATGTATCTCCCGATAGGGATATCTTGTCGTCATCAATCGAGTCCACTTCTATAACTTATCTTTGTAAAAGTGAACCCAATTTGCGCACACATACAAGCAGCGCCTCGGCTCGATACAAGTAGCGCCTCGGCTCGTAGTTGATTGCCTGTCAGGTGATTGATATTACCTACAAGCGCATTTACTTCGTCACTATCGCAGTCTCTCGTCAACATTTGGTTGCTGGGCTATGTGTAGATAGTGTCCTCATCTCCCGTCTCCAATAAGTCGATAATTTCTGCCAAACTCAACCTAAAACAACATAATAAATTTAAAAGTATAACATATAAAGTACCAATATAACTGGAAGTTGCTATAAACAATGTAAATAAAATATAACACATATACTATGAAGTTTGAAATCAACATGCAAGTACGTGCCCAGCGACCCAATAATGGGGCGCTATAAATAATGCCTCTAAAAAACTAAATCTCAACCGAAAGAATTGATTTTTATCACAAAACTAATCAAATATAAAATAATACATATAAAAAAACTGCTTTACACGGTTTTACTTATAAATAAATAAAAAATAAACTTACTTTTTATTCCCGCCATCGTGAACACCACACTTGCACTTTCTATTCTTCCAAAAAACAGAAAAAATGGCGCCAGCAAATTTTCGTTTTTTTTTTTTTTATAATGTCAAAATGTAAACAAAGCGAACAGTACCATTCAATAATCAAACCACAGTTTTAGTTCGACACAGAAAATAAATAACCTGCCGTTTTAAAAATGGGGCGGTGAGCACATATGGGCTAAATATCATGATTTTAGGTTTCCATCGAATATTTTAATAGGAGATAGATAGAGTAGGTAGCTGTACGACTGAGCCGAAATGAACTACAACGACTGCCATCCTCATCTAATGTCGTTTGTTCAAACCATTTTGATAAAGCTGACATGTACGGTACAAAACGTGGACTTCGCAGAGTACCATCACGTATATACTACTACTTACTACTACGTATTTTAATGTTGTATTTTTGTTCTAGGACCTACCGGATAAGTCTAAAGTCAGTCGTTAACCAAGATTCAATCTTTGATACACCTAGAAAACATAAACTAAGAGAAAAGTTAAAAAAAAACAGGAAATTAATTTAAAAAAAAAATGTAAAAAAATTAAATCATTACAGCAAAGAGTTAGACGTCTTTAAAACAGGAACTTGCCCTTTAGAGGAATTATCAATTACTTAAAAACGCAATTTTCATTGACACAGATTCATATAATTCATTAAATCAAAACATGGCTGCAATAGATTTATTTAACAATTTGAAGCAAAAAAGGAGTAAATATATTTAAAACTATAAACAGATTTTTATTTTCGCATACCCATTTTACCTATATTAAATTAATTGTGTTTAATCCCATTTAATAAAATTTTCAGGGAATTTTTTTAAAAAGTGTCAACACTTCACTCACTAACACATATTTAAAAAAGTGGCTTCACTTTTTTGTTCTTGGTGCGTTATCTATTCTTTTTACTTGATCTATGAATTATCTTTATTTTATTCCTTTTGTAGCTATTTTTTTCATACTTATTTTTATATTTGTTACTTATTAAAGTCAATTGACATTTATTTTTTTATGGAGGACTAGCTGACCCCGCAAACGTTGTTTTGGCATGTATGTTAGTTATCAACCCTCTTAATCCCCCTGCCCTTTAAACCTTGCTGTATGAAAAATAGATGTTGGCCGATTCCTAGACCTACCCGATATGCACACAAAATTTCATAAAAATTAGTCCAGTCGTTTCGGGGGAGATATATAAGATTTTTCACTGAATTTTTTGTTCAATCACAATAAAATATAGCCTATGTCACTCCTGAATAGTGTAGCCTTCTTTTATTGAAAGAATTTTCGTAATAGGATCAGTATTTGCGATGATTACCCCCCTACAAACAAACAAACTTAGAAACTTTATCACCTTATAATTTTAGTATAGATGAATATGCAAGAAAAGAATACGCGATTTGTCACAAATATATATTTATTTAAACTCTTTTACTGCGACTGCGTTAGTCGAAAACGTTTTTCCGTCGTCCAATAGTCTTCCGTTTCCAACTCGGAAAGTTCTTTTCATTCAGAGAAGTCTAGTAAGTAAAGGAATTTCAAAAATCGTTAGACGATAAGGAAGATTTTGCGTAGTGTTTACAAGAATACGATTAACGTGTTCTTTGAAGTCGGTCAAATAAATTCGATACTCAAGAAAATATTTATATTTTACGTGATATTCACATGACATTGGCTCAATAGTAAATGCTTTACGTTGATGACGTAAACAATAAGGCGATGGTGGGCTATAAAAGCTGAAGAATAAAGCAGGAGAAAGTCTTTCAAAGGTCTCCCTTGTGTTTAGTCACAAAATATGATATTTCATTTTTTAAAATTACTACGTGTTGTATAACATTAATAAACGGTCACGCGCAGGTTAACAACCCTTTGAACGGGATCGGTACAAACAATCGATTCACTTCCATAATATTACGCGTACGCGTAATTTAAAAACGTGCAGAATTGTTATCTATTTTGGTAGGTCAGTGATATGTTAAGATATATTAAAAACATTTGTTAAATAGTTTTAATATTCAGTATGATTCTAATAATTTTCTTTTTATAATTTTTGTTTTTTAAGAATTTATTGTTTCTTTTAGTGCTTAAATTTTAAATTCTGAAAATGTAAATTCTGACGACAAGGCACTTATAATAGCTGTCTTACGTGGAATTTGTGACATCAAAGTTTTACTCTGATTGAGTCCTAATGATGATAATGTTTAATGTTTGGTAGTTTTAACTCTTAAGTATCTCTTGTAAATAAACACAATTTTTTAGCGTCAGCAGTCACGCGTTCCACTGCTGTATTTTTGCATAATTGTTTCTAGCATGTATCTGATAAAGAATTCACATCCATCTTACTTGAGGCCGTTAAATGTGATGCATTTCTTTTAATGATAAGACTACAAATTGCTTCAAACATGCTTTATCAAAGAGTTTTGAATTCAATCTATAGAGTAAATATTATATCATACACAAAAGTCTAAACTCCATCTTGTTGTTTGTTGTTTGTGGTGATTTAAAAATTAGTCAACTATTTTCTTTAGAAAACTACAATTCATTTCATGCATATAATATAACAATAAATTATACATATATAACGCGTTTGCCTGCTAACAACTAGTACACGTTGACGATACAGTTTGTTAACGAAACTAACTTGCATGTTACATCAAAAATGAAGTAACCAAAGTATAACAACGTCAAACTACGTTAAAAACAACAACAAACAAACTTAATTACAAGTTATATGCGTTAGTTGTGCAGTATGCGTTCTACGTTCATTACGTGTACAGATGTTACGTTGTTGTTTTTTATTGTGGTATGTTTGACTCAGCCCGTAACGTTCGTCGCTGGAACAAGGCCTAACTCTCCATATAGAAGGGTCGGAAGTCAAAAGTGGGTAAAAAAATTACCTTATTTATCTTCCTTACCACGTAACTTGGTAGGGCACAGCAGGAAATTTCCTGCTCAAAATATGCAGCAGCCTGACTAGGGTACCTCGACCTTACAGAAGACCACAGCTAAAGGATACTGTTTTCAAGTACGTTGTGTTCCTGTTAGTGAGTAAGGTGACGAGAGGTCTTGTGGGGGGGGGGGGTGTTGCAGACGTCTATAAGCTACGGTTATCTTTTACCATCTGGTGAGCCGTACGCTTGTTCACCGACCTAACTGTAATAATACAAAATAACAAAGACTTCAACATTCCTGGTAACTAATTCAACTAATTATATATCTCCTTCGAGTATGATTAATGGAAGTCGATTACCTACAACAATTTAAATTCAGGGGATAACTGTATAAAAGGGTATTTTTCTATACAAATTTTAAATACATGGCTGTAGGATGGTGGCGTCATAGAAGCAAGATAATGATTGCTATTAAATTAATAATTTAACAAAAAGCAGCTTAGAAGAAAAAATCATCAGATTCTCAAAACTTAAACATTCTGCTCCGCAAGCATATTTCTCGACATTCCATTTTTAAATTGGTGGAGGGTACAAATATGTTAAATATTTGATAACGTTTCAAAGAGTAAATTCTGAATCTAACTTTTCTATAAATTCTTTAAGAATTCCATTTTTTAATTTCCATTCCATAAAATGCAGTTACAACGTTTATTCATTCCGTCGATCTCTGGCGAGATTGACGTATCGTTTACTCGGTATCTAGTGCCCACCCCTTCTCATCCCATTCCGGGGCACTAATGATAACAGTCCGCGTTCTTGAGATCGCGGATTTCATTTGAATATATCATAAAAATGTTTCAGTGTTTGGTTTAAGTCTATGGAGGTATTTTTAGTAATATAATATTTTACTTTTTTCATTTATTTATTTAGAACAGCTTATAAAATATACACAGATGCATAGTTTACAAACATATTTTACAATAATGTAATGTGAATTATAAAACCGACAGCCGAAGGTTGCAAAAAAAGCCAAGTTTAATTAAAAATTAAATTTATTATTATTAAATTATAATTAACTAGCTGTGCCCGCGGCTTCGCCCGCGTTGTAATCAGTTTGTCACAAAGTTTTCCCGGCAAACTTCCAGTGAAACTCTCATCAAAATTGGCTTAACCGTTCCGTAAACCTCCCTCTTGAAGCCCTCTCTCCATTGGTGAAACCGCATGAAAATCCGTTCAGTAGATTTTGAGGGAATCGATCACATACGCTTTTGGGCCTTTGTTTTATAATACATTAACTGTTGCCCGCGACTACGTCCGTGTGGTTATGAAGATGTGCATTACTATTAAGATGCTTAACGCTAATTATTTTTTTATTTCAGTCACTTGAAATGCTTATCACTCTGAGTAACTTTTTCAAAGGCACAATTTAATATAATTTAATAGTTATTTTTATAAAACCTCTCTATACACCACATTTTTAGTTTTATTTTCAGGCTGCAGTAACCTATCAGGCGAACTTATAGCTGCTGTATATGTGTCATACAAACTATCAACCCCAATTAAACCCCTTAGCGGTGGAATATCTCAAAATTCGTTCTTAGCGGACGTCTACTAACTATAATCTACCTCCGTGCCAAATTTCATCTTTGTCGATCTTGGATGGATGGACCATACAGCGGTATTTGGGTTATCGTGATGCGTGAGTCAGTGACATATACATACATTTTAACATAGCATACATTTTAAATTTCAAGTCTCTTACTTCAAAAACATAGGACTTTTATACAAACTTCCAACCCCCGTTTTACCCCCTTAGGGGTCGAGTTTCGTAAAATCCGTTCTTACCGGATGCCTACGTCTTATGGGGAGCCTACCTGCTAAATTTCAAGTTTGTAGGTGTTATAGTTTCGGAGATTTCGTGATGAGTGAGTGACCTTTCGCTTTTATATATATTATAGATTAGACGTGACAATGGTTCGATGTGAGAAACAAGAGGAAGCATCGTTCAGTTGGGGCATCGGGTTGTGTGGCATTCTTCGTTTTGGGTCGTTTTCACGCGGTGCCCAGGTGCGTTGCCCAGGTGGGAAAGTTTCGCAACGAGCTCCAGCTAACGAATCGAGTCGTGGGAATTTATACATAAACATGCGTGGTTTTTTAATGATGTTTGTAATAAAAAGGTTACACTATTATTTCTTTAATAAATAAAATAAAACAAAGTAAAGTGACGCATCATTATTCTATAATGGGACGCACTAGATATGTAATTTAGATGAAAAATTATTACAACTGAAATTTTTCTTCTTTTAACTTGAACCGCAAGCAATTTCTTTTGTTCTTTACTGTTGCAATATCGCCATGACAACCAGCGAAACTAGAAACCTTGAATTCTTGACACAGCATTGTAATAGACGAATCTCATTTTATTTCTTTAGACACCGAGGTATCTTGTAATTTTGGTTTGCTGACTAATACACATTTTGATACTTGTTGTAAAATTTTGGATCATTTCCCTCTTTTGTTTTGATTTTTGTTTTCAATTGTCTCACTGTAAGTATTGTTAAATGTCACAATATGATTGATCATACTGTTTAAAAAACTATGAAGAACAATAATTTTGAACCTTAACTAAGTCCTGGGTACAATACGAACAACTATTAATTTTTTTTTTTTGGAAATTTCTTTTTCTTGTACCTAATTGTGAATATATTTTTATTGTTTAATATACATAATTATATCAAAGTGCAAGGGAAAGTTTGCTTTAATATGTCGATATTTAATAATAATTATAATGAAAAATGAGTCAACTACAACGAATAAATAAAAAACTCAATAAATTATTTTTACTATCACACAGGATACCATAAACTACCGTTCAGCGCCATCTATTGACAAAGCTCGGAAACAATACGTAACATGTAGTGTCTTCGCTAAAAGCCGTTTTATTAACACAACTGCAGCACCGAGCTGGTAAATTATGAGACTCCATTCCTCAATCTTCTTTAAGTGTAGTTTTTACTATTTACAAAATAAAAAGTACGTAAAAAAAGTAATAGAAAAATTAGTATTTTCAAAATTAAAAGTCTTGTCAGTCTAGTCATTGTAATTATTATATTGTATTTTTTGAGGTAAAACTTCTTTACGTACGCTTGACTTGACGAGAGCGTTACGAAAACGTGTTCGGGCGAGGCAAACGTAAGTTGAGAGGGAGATATAAGTTAGTGATGATAGAAAGAGTTAGAGTTACGTTTCGTAAGTTTTACTTCAGTCGTGTGGTCTAAAGCACACTCGATTTTTTGTATTCAAACTGAGAAGTATCTGGATTGATTTTTAACATATTTTATTAATTTTAATATATTATTAAATTTAAGAAGAGTTTGCGATACCACAAGCATTTTTATCGAGAAATACACAGGCGCCAATTCAAATCCAAATACATTTTACCGCCTTAAAAGTATGTTTTTACGTACCTCTTACTTTATGACAAAAATTTGTGACTTACAAAACGATTATATTTCCTTACTTCCTCTGACTTATCTGGTCTTTGAAACTTGAAAAACACGTACGAAAAAAAAACCCCAAGATTAATTCTTTTTAACCGACTTCCAAAAAAGGAGGAGGTTCTCAATTCGACTGTATTTTTTTTTTTATGTATGTTACATCAGAACTTTTGACTGGGTGGAGCGATTTCGACAAATTTTCTTTTAATCGAAAGGTGGTGTGTGCCAATTGGTCCCATTTAAATTTATTTGAGATCTAACAACTACTTTTTGAGCTATATCTAATAATGCGTTTTTACTTGACGCTTTTTTCGTCGACCTACGTTGTATTATACCACATAACTTTCTACTGGATATACCATACAAAGGAGATATCCCAAGTTTAGTACCATGATAAAGAAACCAGGATCTGATGATGGGATCCCAGAGAAATAGAAGGAACTTCTTGAAAATCCGCAATAACTTTTTACTGGGTGTACCGATTTTAATAATTTTTAATTTAATCAAAAGCTGATGTTTGTCATCTGGTCACATATAAATTTTATCGAGATCTGATAACTACTTTTTGAGTAATCTTTGATAACGCGCAGTTACTTGACTATTTTTTCGTCGATCTACGTTGTACTACTCGTCGATGTAATTGAAGTTGGTTTTTTTTCGTTTGCGAGCAAACACAATTATTACCATCCATTTTTAAGATATACACAAGGATTAAGCAAATATTTGTCCTAAAACATATTTTGCCTTGAGGTCACTAACTCGCCTGCCCAGCGTGGTGATATGGGCAAACATAACAACACGCCATTTTCGTCGCAAAGTTTTGGAGGTCTTTGTCCAGCAGTGGACTGTATTAGGCTGAAATGATGATAATGATGTTGATGATATTTCAAAGATAATTTTGTCAAAAGTAAAAATAAATGTAATTATTTCAACCACACCTATCAACCATCTTTTTGTCTTCTTAGTTTTAAGTCAAATAATTCATAATATTGGTAGCTATTAATCTAAAGTGATGCATTGATTAATTTATATATACTTTAATTTAAAATTAAAAAGTTTTTTACAGTGATTATAAGAACCAATGATTTTACCAACTTCTGTATTATTATCATTGGTTAATAATATAGTATAATGTAATGAAAATGTGAGTAGGTAATAGTACCATAGTTAACCTGGATTAGCCTCTTAAGTTATGCCACGCTACGCCTTGCAAGCTGGGCCCTCAGTCGCACGATACACAAAGGAATTCCTATTACACCTTGCAACCATGAAATAACAAGTGGAGAAGGTAATATGACATTAATTTATTCATTTGACTGATTTTTATCAATCAAATATTTTGTTGATCAAACAGTTAAGAATCCATCAAAAAAAAATTTAGTTAATATTTCAGTGACAAAAAGAAATTCTATTGTAATTTGTGTAGCCATTGTAACTTCAAGCATAAATTTGACGTTTATTAATTACTAAATGAACCGAGTTGTTCCTTACGAGCTTACAATTTATTAATTTTTGAAGTAAGGCTTCTTTACGCATGATTGAATTTGAGAGCAAGCTGATGAATGTGTGACGAGAGCATTGCGATAAGTGTGACCAGGTGAGGCAAACGGAAGTTAAGAGGGTCTAAAGTACACTCGTTTTTTCTTTTAAATTATTAACATAACTAATTTTTATTATTTATTTATTTTATTTATTTAAACTTTATTGTACACCAAACAAATGAAATAAACAAGCAACATTAGCAATAATTTGTAGAAAAAAATGTACAAAAGGCAAAAAAATTGAGAGTAGTAGTTTAGTGATAGCAGTAGTTTTATGATATTGATTGAATTGAAAAGTAAAAGTAAGTCGTGCTATATATTAATTAAAAGATCACAGCTAAATAATACTGCTATCAAACTGTGTTCCTGTTAGTAAGGTGACCAGAGCTTCTTGAGGGAGATTGGAGGTGAGATCGGCAACGTGCTTACGATGCTTCTGGTGTCGTAAGCGTCTATAAGCGACGGTAACGGCTCACCATCACGTGAGTCGTACACTTGTTTGCCGACCCATTTGTATATAAAAAAAAAAAAACATTGGTAAAACAAAACACCAATTTTCATGATAAAAAAACGATTTTACCGTACAAAAATGTAATTTTACTGCATCGATTAAATTATTAACAGGGTGGACGGGTTGCAAATAGCTTTTAAGATTAATGTATTGATAAAAGTTGTTAGGGCATATAGGGGCATGTAAACTAATCAAAAGGTAGTGTTTACATTATTTTCTAAATAAATTATAATATAGTGGATGAAATGACGAAAAAAAAAACATACTGAATTAATATTGTTAAATGTATGAAATTCAGAGCGTAACCATTTGTACAATCATTTTATCAAGCCGTGCGTAGGTCTTATTTTTCTATTATTTTCGTTGAGTTTAATGTCGTGGTCTGTCTCATAAATGATACTTAAAATGATAGTTTGACCCATGGCACCAACTACAAGACAAGAAATATTTGTATACATACAAAAATACATTTCGATTTGGAATTGAGGTGTTAATAAAACAAAAACAGACAGAAACGCAAGCTCAACCGCGCGCTCGCACACACACAACAGAGACAAACATACACAAACACACACACACTAAAAATACAAAAAATTAAGAAAAAATTAAAAAAGTGTGTGTGTCAGCTCCGACGCATAACTTTACGAGTTTACTCCTTCAGATCGACTGTCTAATAAGCAAAAAAAGGCTTACTAGTCTAAAAAAATATTAATACCATATCTAATGGCAAATAAACGAATCAAATAACGCCATCTATCGGAACTCAATAGAGTGAGGTAGATGGCGTTAGCAAAAAAGTAATGAGGTCATTCGTTCGATTTTGCTCGTCATATTTTTTTTATACCGGGGGTCTTAAATGAAAATCTATTCTTTAAGAGTAAACTCTAAAAGTACATAATTATGTTAAAAATTAAACATTATCTAAAAACGAAACTACTTATAAAATACATTTGATGAATATTAGGAGTAGTTGCTTAGTACATCGAGAATAAGACATCTCTGCGGCTTAGTTGGAGGCGTTTGGCATGAAAACGTTGACAGTACGCTGTGTCAGCATTGAACATGTCTAATGAAATCTTGGAGCAGAAAGCTATGTGGAAATGATATACACAATTCGAATATAGTGTAAATTATTCACATTAAGGAATGTTAAAGTCGTGTCCTCAGTCTTACATTCGAAACTGAAACTGAAAATATTTTACGAATCCAAGAACTATATTGTGTAAATTGAATAAGACAATTTTAATATATTAATCAAAATGTACATACAATGTGATATTTATTATAAATATATGTTAAATTCTCGTCGTCCTTGTTGTGTCTCCACGTAGTTGGGTTTGGTAGGCAAAGTTTTGGTGCATATTCTAAGCATCCTCCTCGTCTTCACATAAATTGCAGTCAGGCTGGCTGATATAGCGGGGTCGTCAGCTGGTTCTATTGCTTTTATAGTATCGCTTCTTTAGTTTGAAATTATTATCCATAAGCTCTAAATTTCTTATGCCTTTTGTTAACATTCTGTATTGCGCTTATCCTACTGTTAAGTAGTCATTAAGTATATTAGATATCATTTTTCCAAATATTTGTTCTGTGAACGAAAATGGAACGCTTAAGTGTAAGACCTAGACATATTTAGTCTTCAACTAAATGTGAATTTTAAGCTAATTTTATTTTGCACTTCCAACATACGTGCGGCAAGCCATGTCCTAAAACCTTTTTTGTATAAACTTAGTTCAAGAGCTGAGTTCAGACTGGCTTTTTAGTTTTAATCCATTAGGGTCGGTTCTTAAAATAACAAAACGTATGTTTATGGTTACTTTCCACAATTTTTCTCAACTTTGTTATTTTACTAGGCGTCGAATAGCAAAAACTATGTTTTCACTTTTCACTTTGTTATAATTAATGCAATGTTTTTTTTCTATTCAATGAGAATAGTTTAGTCATGTAGCCATTTATTGGGTTCCGATAGATGGTGTTCTTTGATTCGTTTATTTACGATTTGATATGGTAATAATCCTTTTCTTAGACTAGTGAGCCTTTTTTGGGCCTTTTAAGACAGTCGATCTGAACGAGTAAACTCCAGACGTGCGTCGGAGCTGACACACATCTTTGTTTTTGTATTTCGACGTCTTACAGTATCAAAAAGTACAATAATTATATTAATTATTGTGTAACTTTATTTACAAAATAATATTATCAGTAATAACAGACGTGATGGAACCCCTTACGTAAAAATTTATGACATTTATTGCTCAGTAAAATCTAATAAAATTTCACAAAATATGAACAAAAATAAATAAATATAACTTACAAGTCAGGTTTTTTTTATTTTTTTTTTATGTATCATATATAATCAAATAGTTGACTATTTCTAATCAAAGCAACTTAAGGCCCTCGTTTTAGGTAACAGTCAACTGATACAGATAAAAAAAAAATTGTATTAAATATTACATACTGTTTAGTACAGTCATTTCAAATAAATCGGGTACTACAAGAAAAAATTTAATTGAGTACACGAGGTATTTTATCAACCAAAAAATATGTATATAAATTTTATTCTTATTATTTAATTACTAAGAATGTAACATTTTATTACCAGGCTAAGACATTAGCAGTTCATAAGAATCTGCCCGCTGTGCTTAATTACACTGAACATAACGATATATTTTAATAAAGTACTAACGATAACATATACTAAACAGTCTTACAGAGCTTAAAAATAGTTTTATGACACAATACTAGCTATCCTTTTTTTACGTGGGAAAAATCGTCATGGATACCCCTCCAGCGTGGGGGCACCGGAGAGGTTTTGTCAGACTTTTACTGACCAAAAACCATCACGTGTGTGCAGTCATCCACCTGGATGGGGCGAGATGGGGTCGCGCTAGTATTCGCCATCTCAATACTAGCTTCCCTTTTCACTTTACACAAAAAACAAAGTACTGTAATATAGAAAAGTGATTGCTCTGCTTTCAGCGTTGATGAAATATTTCGAAAATGTATTATAATATGGCAATCAAAACTGCATTTCTTAAATTTTACATAAATGTAATCTTATCGATATACTAGCTAAGAAAAAGAAAATATGTTACTTTTATGTACACTTTTTTTTATTCTTTTAATGAAATTGCCTTAAGTAAACGTCATCTATAATAAATATAATATTACTAGCTGACCCGGTGAACTTCGTATCGCCTAACACAAACTTTATCGTATGGTATTAAAGTTCAAATTGACTTTTAAGTATTATCACAAATCTTTTGTATGGGAGTATAGAAAAGTGTTGTTTTTAGACTTTTTCAGGAAATTTTAAATTTTTTTTTTTGAATTTTTCTCTCCGTAAGAACCATCCTCGTACTTCAAGGAACATTTTAAAAAAAGAATTAGCGAAATCGGTCCAACCGTTCTTGAGTTTTGCGCTTAGCAACACATTTTGCGATTCATTTTTATATATAAGACTGTATTGGGTCAAAGTTCTCGCTGTACGGATTTCTGTTAATAACTCTTCAATTTTTAGCTTGACAGAAAAATGACGTATGACAAAATAATTCAAAGAGTTTCGCTGTAACAGCTAGCATCAATTTTATTAAAATTAATAGATTATTTGATAAGTGATAGGATTTATATATGCTAAAGTATGTTTCACAGAAGAATTTATGCATATTTTACTATTTTAACCCTTGTTATTCACATCAAACTTAAGCATAACTTTACCTGTATTTCTAATACAGTTCGAGCCTACCTACTTAAAAAACCCGCAACTTAGGTACTATTGATCGATATTACTACAATAAAAAATCTCACTTAGAAAACCACTAAATAAACTATGTTGATTGTAAAAATATAAATAATTGCACGACGTTCATAAACTTTTAAAAATACGAAACAACTTTTTCTCTTTTGATATTAGTGTTTAGAAGAAAAACTATTTAATAAAAACAAGGTCAGTGCTTGTATTTAGGTTTGCCTCGCCTAGATAACTAATAGAACGTTGCCGACCAAAGCTGAGTTTTAGTGTAAGTCCCAGAATCCTAAGGAAAGCTATATCACACACGTGCAAATTGCTCTAAAATACTCTTTCCATGCCAGTGGTTAACAACATTTTTCAAGATAAAATATATTTTACTGGATTTATTTATATTTAATATGAATATATTATGTAATGTATTTTTTTTTCAAAATGACAAGAATTTATATCTTTTCGTAATAAAACAAATGCGTTTAGTGTATAGGACAAACTTTTAAGTACCCTCTAATCCTTTTATTAAGGCTTAGTATCTTCTACCAATATATTAGCATGCTAATATTATTTGACATTGATAAAGTTAATGTCTAAATTTATAAGTACACACTTTTTAGAATACCAAAAAGTACTTTGAAAATAAAAATGTGTAATTGGTAAACTATAAACCATTTTGTAATTTATAATCTATATTAGACAAACTGTTGAGAACACCAGTCTATTCCACAACACAGTCTCACTTAAACTCGTCGAAATCTAAGAAGCGACAGATTTATAAGTAATTTCAGTGAGGATTTCAGAATTTCGTAGCACCGACTATGTCTTACGAGTTACGACAAATTATGTTTGTTCGTGTTACTTTATAACGTCGTGAAGCAAATTCAGGGCGAAGTTTGTTCATTTGTTGTGTTTACAATCTTACTAGTATTTCTTAAGATGTCATTTATAAATATCAAAGAAAAATAATTAAATATACATTATTGCTTTAGTGTTGTTTTTGATAGTCGAGTAGGTAGTACCATACACACACGGTTGTCTGCTCCTATGATAAGCAATTTATTGCTTGTGTTATTGATAACCGGTTAATATAGCCAAATATATTTTTTATGACAAATATATGTCGGTACCTGTCCTGTCGTAGACAATTAGAGATTTTTAAACAACAGGGGCACCGATCACGCCACTTAGCACATCGTTCGATATTCACCTACCCTCACTCATTCTATTACTCGTGTCATTCTGACGTGTATAAAACGTCCAAAGCAACCGCGGTAAGGCAGTCATGGCTCTGGCTTGGTACGATGCACTTGATGTATCCTTTTAATAGCTTAACCTAGATTCTTTCGATAGTTAATTCGTGCAAACGAAACGAACAAAATGAATTAATTGTTAGATATTATATTATGATCTATAATTTCTAGCGCTAGGCGCCTATAATTGCCGCCCCGGCAACTCGAGCAGTGAGCGTTGATGCGCATCTCAAAGGGAGTCTCCTTAAGTCTACATCTAGGTCGCGAGTCCTAGGAACTGCTCTGAGTTTCTTCCTCTGCCACATGATGGACCCGGCACCCACACGGTGAATATATCGAATGCTAAGAATTTAGTCTCGCCCCCATTAACTAATAACTATCTTGTATCCTTACATTGTAATTAACTAGTGTGAACCTCCCTTCCTACATATCATCATCATCATCATATTAGCTCACGGGCTGCTGCTGAGCATAAGCCTCCTCTAATGCTTTCCACGACGATCGGTCCTGTGCAGCACTCATCCAGCGGCTTCCCGCGACCCTGACCAGATCGTCGGTCGAACTCGTGGGGGGCCTGCCAACGCTGCGGCGCCCGGTACGTGGTCACCACTCGAGAACCTTTCCACCCCATCGGCCATCGGTCCTTCGAGCTATGTGCCCTGCCCATTGCCACTTCAGCTGTGCGACCCTTCGAGAAATGTCGGTTACCCTGGTTTTCTTACGGATTAGTTCTTCTTCTTAATTTACTTCCTACATATAAATAAAACATAATAAATAATTAAATACAAATATTAGACCCAGATTCAGGCGGAAATCGAATCACAACAACGAAATCGCGGAGAAGCAGGACCACTACAAATAACGAAGCCAACAGGCATAAATCGTACATGTCTCTTTGTTTCTCTGGCGATTAATTTCAACATTAATTAGCACGTAATAAATTTTTAAACTTTAAACTTCCATGGTCCGATTTCCACGATTTCTTTTAAATCGAAAAGTGGTGTGTCATATTGCATTTAAATTTAATTGAGAAGTACTTTTTTAAGTTATCTTTGATAATGCGTAAATTACTTGGCTATTTTTTCGTTGACCTCCGTTGTATATACCTCATAACTTTTTACGGTGTGTAACGATCTCAAAAATTATTTTTTTATTGTAAAGATGGTCATATGGGTCCAATTTAAATTTATTTGAGATGACTCAAAGATTACTGATGACGACGCGCATTTACTTGACTATATTTTCGTCTACCTGCGTTGTACTTGTCGATGTACCTAATTGAAGTCTGTTTATTTTCGTTTGCGATCAAACACAATTATACTTTTAGAATTTTTTAATTGTCACGTTTTATTTACCTTTACCATAATATTTAACATAATAATGTGTGTTGGCTGAATTTTACTATAATTTATTTTTACGGAATGATTTCTTGTCTTATCTTGAATTTTGGAATTTAAAGTCGAAACAGACGCACATTATTTTCATATGACTTTCTTGGAGCAGAAGGGGATTCTTGATCTCTTATGCTGTAGTAAAAGATCGTAGTTATTAAACACCAATTTTTAATCTATTGGTTTATCTAAAACAAATACATTGATCTTTTATTAACTGATATTTGTCTATCGAACCGTTTTGTCGTTATATTGAAACGAATACATGGAATTAAAATAATGATTACGGTTCTTGAAATTCATGGTCATAATTACAATGGCAACCCCATTTACAAGTCCGCTATTTAATAATACCTACGTATTATTTTTAAAAGGCAGATATGCTTGCCGCGAATAAAAGATTGGAACTTAATTTACTAAGTTATTTTGGAAATAAGCACTATTTTTTTTAGATAGACAGTTTTATTATATCATATAATATAATAAAAATTAAATTAATTATATTTATAAAAATTCCTTGGGAAATATTTTACGCTTACTAGCCTTTTAAAGATTTTTTTTTCAAATTTCATCACATGCCTTTCGTTATAATATCATTAACCAGTATCTGCCCGCGACTTCGTCCGCGTGGAATAGTTACGTTTGGCTAGCTGGAGAAGCTATCAAAAGGAAAAAATAAAACAATTTTTAAACATTCTTTATTGGTGCCCTGCTCCTATTAGTGTTAGCGTGATAATATAGTGTATTTTAGCCTTCATCGATAAATGAGCTATCTAATCATTACAGCCTATACAGTACACTGCTGGACATAGGCCTCCACAAGTTTACACCGAAAATAATGTGAGCGCATGTGTTTTGCCCATAGTCACCACGCTGGGCAGGCGGGTTGGTGACCGCAGTACTGGCTTTGTCGTACCGAAGACGCTGCTGCCCGTCTTCGGTCTGTGTATTTCAAAGCCAGCAGTTAGATGGTTATCCCGCCACCGGTCGCCTTTTTAAGTTCCAAGGTGGTAGCGGAACTGTCTTATCCGTTAGTCGCCTCTTACGACACCTACGGGAAGAGAGGGGGTGGCTATATTCTTTAGTACCGTAGCCACACAGTACGGGCTATCTAACAATGAAAACAATTTCAAGCAGCAAACAGACAAAAACAACTCTTCAACTTTATGATATTAGGATAGATTCCCATGATTAATCTAAAAACAACTATTTATCCACAAATGAGAAATTTACCATCTCTATAATATATGAACACATTATTACACTTTATGCCATTTTTTATTTCTTCACCAAGGTAATCTTTATTACCTTTTTATAACTATATAAATTGTTAGTGTTTGAAACTGTCTCACTTGTAAACAAATAAAAACCCTAAGAATACAGCTACGAAGTTTCTTCATAAAAGTTCAGTATCGCAAGCTTTTGATCGCTACAACGATGACTTAACTCTGTTCTGTTATTTTTTGTACCCATTTGTTGAGCCATTAAGGAGTTTCTTGTTTAGAAATTTTACTTTGAAAACGTTGATTAAATTGAATTTTGATTTGGTCGAATTTTCGAATTTGTTATTTTTGTTTCGAAGTTATTCGATTGATAACTATGTACTCCTGGCGACTTCTTCCGATATTTTTGGAAATTTTCGGAAAAATATTTAAGCTAAAAAAAGATGGTTTTTTTTTATGTCACTAGGTCGGAAAACAAGCGTACGGCTCACCTGATGGTAAGCGATTACCGTAACTTATAGACACCTGCAACACCAGAAGCATCGCAAGCGCGTTGCCGCCCAAATCCCCAATCCCTCCCAGGAGCTCTGGTCACCTTACTCACCAACAGGAACGCAATACTGCTTGAAAACAGTATTATTTTGCTGTGATCTTCTGTAAGGTCGAGGTACTACCTCAGTCGGGCTGCTCCATATTTTGAGCAGGAAATTCCTGCTGTGCCATACCTCAGTTTGTTTGTTGTAAATAAAGTTTATCATAAGAGTCAGTCAGTCAGTCAGTTCAGCCTATTACAGTCCACTACTGGACATAGGCCTATACATATATAACAGTAATGATATATTAAGTGTTTCAAACAAATCTTTTACACTGCAGCTGTAAAAAAATGAACACAAAAATAAAAAGTATGCTCAAATATATAAAATTTCCTTTTCGTGAGAACGAACGTATTCGCTGCAGCAATAATTTACATGTTACATCAAGGAGACGCCGATGAATTAAAACGAATAAAATGAAGAGGATTTTTTTAAATATTTCATCAGTCATTGTATGACGAAATAATAATGAACCTATCACAAAAATATTGTCAAGTTATTTATTGAACATTGATACGTCATTGTGACACGTTTTTAGTAACATCATAACATCATAACATCTCGACTGACTTTGGTACGATGAATACGTTTCCAATACTATTATATAAATTTTATATATATTTTATACGTTAATATATCTTATATATTTTGTTTCATTATATCGCCATACTATGCCTATATAAATGTTTCTTTAAAAAATGAAATAAGGAAAACCGTAATAACAGTTGTAACACACGACAAAACTTTTTATAATAAAACTTTTTAAATTGTATACAGTATCACCATTATTACATATTTAATTCTACTTTGTGCATAGAGAATAAGAAATTTTACGCTTATCATAAAAATTATAAAACATAGTTTGTTCGCATAAATGAAACGACTATGTACGGCAGCGCTACAAATAAGCTTACGGTCCAAGCCGGGATATCGTTTGTCATACAATTAGGTAGCAGCGCGCTCCCAACCTTGTTAGTGGCTGCGGAGACTTATAGGTACTAGAAACGACCAATTTAATATTGTAACGTTTAATATTGTTTAAGGTTTTCGCGTCGATAAGTGAACATAATCGCCACAGATAAAAAAGTATTTTTAAATCCACAGATAAAAAAGAATCCACAGATAAATCAAAATAATCCACAGATAAAAAAGTATTTTTGAGACCTTCTTAATTCTACCTTACTCTATTGAAGGAATTGTTTATTTCAGACTCTGACTTAGCTGGTTTTGCTGTTTCTAAGACTTTTTTGTTTCTAAGTCAATAGACTTTAAGTGTATTTGTTTTAAAAAATTAAAATGATGCAAAATAATTTGAGTAAAACAATTTTACTCTATTTAAACAAGAAAGTATATTTATGTGATGTAAGTGACGTAAATAAACCCCAACATTTATTATTTTTGGATATATTCTACATGTAACCCGTAACCTATGATCGATAAAGATAATTACCTGACTCATTTTATTGATTACTAGCTGACTCGGCAAACGCTGTCTTGCCGCTAAACGCTATTTAAAAATAGGGATTGGTGGTAGAAGGGTAGAAAGTTTAGGGTTGTATGTATTTTTCAACGCCAAATCATAATAAAATAAAAAATAAATTATTTATCTAAAAATTAAAAAAAAATAGGGGTGGGGTTAAGAGTACTTAACATTAAGGGGGATCAAAAATAGATGTTATTCGATTCTCAGACCTATCCAATATGCACACAAAATTTTATGAGAATCGGTCAAGCCGTTTCGGAGGAGTTTAACTACAAACACCGCGAAACGAGAATTTTATATTTTAGATAATTAAAAATTTTATATTTAAAAAAAAGTTTAGATATAACGTATATGGGGTGTTTGAGTTGAAATCGAGAAAGATGTCTCTTAGTTATAATTTGTAGGTTATAGGACTCACAGATTTTTATAGGCTTAAATAATTAACGAAAGTAAGAGGAAGTTAAGGCTGGAGTAAATAGGAGATTTCGATTGCCATCTATTCTAGTATAAAACAAAATTAAATTAGCAACGTAATATTGGCCTTCTATATGGTATGATAACCAAACTACAAATAAATATTTGTGTTGATATCTACTCCTAATGAACATCGAAGACGCGACCGTCGATCTAATCGAGTTCCGACACCACTGTATCAGAGGAGTCGTCAACCCTGTAACATATAACGCAGATTAAACCCTAAAACAAACTTTCAAGATCCAAGTAACTAAGTCACATCCATACGCGAATTCTCCGCGAGAGTGGTTTCATAAAACTTCTCAGTTTAGTTCCCGTACTAAAAACCAAGTTGTGAAATATTTTTACAGAGTGAAAATTAAGTTTAAAAATGCTTATGTTGAAGCGTAATTTTACGTCGGAGCAATTTGACGCTTGCATAATTATCGCGGGAGTTACTGCGCTTTGTGATGCCGAAAATCAAAGAGCCGTTAATTCCAAAAGTTCGTTGGATAACTGGGACTGGATGAGCATTAATTCTACGAAATATGGACATTAAAATGATCAATAGTGTGGACTGTGTTCAAGTTTAATACAATTTATATGGTCTACTAGCTGCCCGGACAGACTTCGTACTGTCAAAAGTTAATAGTAATTTTTTATTTTATTTTTTCAGTATCGAAACCTTCCGTTGGCTTTAAGGAACATACAAAAAAAAATAGCCGTCATTCGGCTCGAGCCATTCTCGAGTTATGCGCTTAGCAACATTCATTTTTATTTACATAGATTTAACGATTTTTTTTATATATTTAATATATTCATATTTGCATATGAATAACTTCAATATACGTTGTTGATTGATAAATTAAATTTTTTAAGATATATCATAAATTCAAAAAAATGTAAATGTAGTTAAATAAAATAAAAAAAAAACAAACAAAATTGACCATATATCACCTTCCTATTACAATATTTATTAAATTTGTAAGTATTTCGTACAATTAATTAATGAATGTAGTATTTTAGTTCGAGAGGAAAAAAGGCCGGAGGAAAACACTATCGATTACTCTTTAAAAATTTAAAGTCATCAACAAAAAAAGCGTGTGTGCCGAAATCACCACATGCCACCTGCTCACAATACTATGTAACTACATCTATAGACAGGAAGACGTCTGATGATGGGGACCATAGCCCAATCCAACTAAATATTCAATCCCATGCCTTTACATCATTATGGTATTCATGGATATCCTAAAAAGCTTTATTACATAAAATTCGCATAATAGTTTTTTTTAAATTTCTCTAAAGGCAGAGCTTGAACCGCAACCTACTTGTGCTGTGTGGCTACGGCACTAAAGAATTTAGCCACCCCCTCTCTTCCCGTGGGTGTCGTAAGAGGCGACTAAGGGATAACAAGGTTCCACAACCACCTTGGAACTTAAGAAGCCGACCGATGGCGGGATAACCATCCAACTGCTGGCTTTGAAATACACAGGCCGAAGACGGGCAACAGCGTCTTCGGTGCGACAAAGCCAGTACTGCGGTCACCGCCTGCCCAGCGTGGTGACTATTAGCAAAACACATGAGTTCACGTTATTTTTGGCGTAAACTTGTGGAGGCTTATGTCCAGCAGTGGACTATATAGGCTGTAATGATGATGATGAACCGCAACCAGAATCTTATTATGATAGACATTCCTACAAAGGAACGACTTTTTTTAGGAGCTTATTTCAACTTTTATCAAATATGAAAAAAAGAGGCGTTTGCCCAGTGGCACTTGATTAAATTTCCCACAGAATTGGCAAGACCGATGGACCAATGACCGTCGGAGCAGACGTGTTCTGGTGTGGAGACCGCGCCTTGGCAAACGAAGTGTGTGAGTCCTCCGGCCCGTCGGACCGACCGAAAACCGGTATGTCTGGCGCGAACTTGGAAAGGCCTATGCCCAACAGTAGACTGCAATAGGCTGAACTGACTGACTAGCTGACTGACTTAATTGAGGTCATAAAAGCGGGAAATAAATATCCTGCTGAAAATCTGGAGCAGCTCGTCTAAGTAGAGTACCTCAACCTTACAGACGATCATAGCTAAGTAACACTGCTTTCTTAATCTGCTGGTCTGGTAGCATCATTAAAGAGTATTAGTATTGCAGACGTCTATAATCTACGGTAATTGCTTATCTGCAGGTGATCCGTACGCTTGTTTGCCGACTTAGTTGTATAAAATGAATAGTGGGAGGATACAGGCTGATTAAAGTCAGCTCCTTATTATTATAGGTCGCAGCATGTTAAGATTTGTCGTGTTTTTGAATTTCCTAAACAATCTTTCTACGTAAAGATTTTTTGAACCTGATTGGTATAACTATAAACTAAGCTGGATGATGCATTCGCTCATACTAGTGGAAAAATTGATCAAGATATTTAAGAATGTCCCAAAATACGCATTAATATTTCTTAGCTATGATTGTATTACAACCAGAACATCCAATAATTTTTATTCTAGTTCTTGATAATTTTGTGTTATAGTAATATACATTAATAACTTTTAATAATATATTTTCATATACATATTTTTGTTTATTTCCCACGTTCTGAATTTTTATTTATAAATGTAAAGCACGTGAATCATAACACAGCGACACCGGGTTAATTTAATTCAGTGAATTTTTTTTTTTTCATGGACTTATATACACAACTCATCTTGTATTCCACGAAGAAAAATATTCTTGGACGTGCATTTTTCTGATGAAATTCTTGAAGGAATGTTTGTTCCGGTAATAGTTGCAACGAATATTTTAGTTTCTTATTATTCCTATTTTGAACAAAAAAACCAGCGTGCTTTAGACCACACAACTGAAGTACATCTTCTTTAGCTCCAACTAACGTATATCTCCCTCTCAACTTCCATTCGCCTCGCTCGATCACACTTTTTGTAACGCTCTCGTCACGCATTCACCAGCTTACTCCCCAAGTCAAGCGTGCGTAAAGAGGTTTTACTTTAACAACAATGTAAATAAGTCAGTGAAAGCAAAAAGACCTTATATTTATTATTATTATTATTATTATTATTTATGCGTTTATTTATTTATTAGCATAACTAATCAATACTTTTACGCATCTAAGTTATAGCCCTATTATTATTTAGACCGGGAATATCAGGAAAATACGTGATATTCACTCCCGTTTCATCTTTTTCTGGCATATTTATGTTTCAACGCCTGCTCTATAACCCTTTGATGCTATTTTTTTATTGTCGTAAGCGCGGTATGAATAAAGTACCATTTATTTTGTATTATTTTCTATATTCAACTTTAGTACCTTAGTATTTTGGAACTTGTTGGTCTTATACATTTTAAGGTCTATTTAGACAATTCTTGGTGGTTTTTTAACCGACTTCAAAAAAAGGAGGAGGTTACTCAATTCGACCGCATATATATATATATTTTTTTTAATATATGTTCGGGGATAATCCTCCATCGTTTATGAACCGATTTTGATAATTCTTTTTTGTCGGAAAGTAGATATGCCTAGTTTGGTACTGTGTTAAGGAAACCAGGATCTGATGATGGAATCCCAGAGAAATCGAGGGAAACTCTCGAAAATCCGCATAACTTTTTACAGGGTACACCGATTTTGATGATTTTTAACTTAATCGAAAACCGATGTTTATCATGTGGTCACATTTAAATTTCATCGAGATCTGATAACTACTTTTGGAGTAATCTTTGATAATGCGTATTTATTTGACTATTTTTTCGTCTACCTACGTTGTATTACTTGTCGATATAATTGAAGTCGGTTTTTCTTCGTTTGCCTGCAAACACAATTATTATATATTGGATAGCAATATTACGTTTAAATGTATCCAATGTATAAAAAATTATGACTGTGTGTGTGTGTGTGTGTGTGTGTGTGTAATTCACACATAGCAGAAGTAAAACTTCTGAAAAGTCGTTGGAATTTAGGCGTTGCGATTTGTTCTATCAACGATGAACACAGTCTCGTCTAAAATGTCGTAAGCGCCATGCAAAACGCGTCGTTTACGCTTTTTGAGCAGTAACGTATTTTATCTCATTCTCTCCTATATATTTATGTGTTTTTCTCCTTATCGTGATACAACGTGCCTCCGCCGTGCCTCGGAGAGTACGTTAAGCCGTCGGTTCCGGTTGTTATTATGTACACCTGATAGCGATCATTACTCATAGTATATATATCCGCCAACTCGCATTGGAGCAGCGTGGTGGATTAAGCTCTGATCCTTCTCCTACATGGGGAAAGAGGCCTATGCCCAGTAGTGGGATATTACAGGCTGAAGCGCGATACAACGATTCTAAGAAAATTCACTTTAAAAGTTAGTAAATGTTTTTCTTTTTTACAATCTAAATCCACTGTTTCTGTCTGATATATTCGCAAATTATGTATTGAAAAAAATTTAGTTTAGTAGTAAAGTAGATTTACTGATTACTTACTGATTGAAACGAAATATTTGATTTATCGCTAACATCGATTCCGTAATTTTTTGGCATCATTAAATCGATTAACGAACTGGATTAGTTATGTGTTTAAATCTCGAAAATCCTGAAGCCGAGGTTGATTCGTCTTCGGCTTGAGGAGAATATGTTTCCTGACTCCAATCAATTTATATTTTATTTTATTAAATATTGAGAATATATTAAACATATAAAATTTGAACGTTTAATTTTTTAAAATACGTTCTATATTAATATTACAAAAAAAATCTTATAATCGCTTAACCAATGAAATATTCAAAAAAAAAAATACAACGGATAACAATTTACTCAAGAGAAAAACATAATACGCGTCAAAAAAAATAAAAAATAAAAACTAATTAAGACATATCGATAAAGAAGCGAAATTAAAAATCACCTCTTTTATATCATATTGTTCTATACCACTTACTGCTTTAATCACTTGCGTTAATTACATTTTCTGTCGGGTGTGTTGTTTGAGAAATACTTGCATTCGTCAAATAAATCGATGTTTTATAATTAGCAACTTTATGTGATTGTAAATTAGGTTGATATTTGTTTGTAATTTATAGAATGAAAGACAATTTTATTTTAATCACTCGTATCGAGCAATCGAATAGCGCCACAGACAATGAGGTGTAATTACATCGTTCTCGTGATAGATTTTTTTGTCTTTAGTTCTTGCGGCGTGTAAAAATAGTTCGATAAAAGTTTAAAATGTGCTGCGTTGGATCTTATTGCACGGTAAAATTAATTAAACTATTTATACTCAGTCGACATAAACTGTTGTTTTTTAGTCGTGTTAAGTTGTCCAAATATATTATATCACTTACATTTTTTATATCCATACATTTTCGAAACCTAAATTCAACTTACAAATACAGAGTAAAAAAAAAAACAAGGAAAACTGCTTCTTAAAGGATTGCAAGTTTCATTTTTATCGGATATTTAACTATTTATATTAAAGTTAACAAATTTTGTTTTATAGTAAACGATATGGAAAAAAATATCAAGCTTAAGAATATGGAAAATTCCGACTGAGATAATACGAACAAAGAACAAAAAATAAACTTTTAGAAGATCGATCACACCTAAATAATCCTGCTACATTATTGTGTTCCTATAAAATATTTGTGTTTAGTTTCATGACATTTACGATATTCTGATGCCGCGTTGACGCAACGGTTACAGCCATGGATTGTACCTGTTGCGCTGACGGTTGCGGATTCGATCCGCATATGACAAACATTTGTATTAGCCATACAGGTGTACCCCACCGTGCCTCGGAGAGCACGTTAAGCCGTCGGTCCCGGTTCTTATCACGCACACCTGATAGCGATCGTTATTCATACTAGGGAATATATCCGCCAACCCGCATTGGAGCGTGTTGGATTAAACTCTGATCCTTCTCCTACATGCGGAAAAGAGGTCTATGCCCAGTAGTGGGATATTACAGGCTGAAGCGATATGATATTTTAGCACCATAACTGTCAAAGATTACATATATAGAACTAGCTTGACTCGCGTTTTGTTCTGAACTATATAAACACTATGAGGTACTTTTGGTTTAACAAGACTTACTGTGACTGATATTTTAAGATTGTCATGTGTTTTGGCGACGTAATAGACGCTATGGTATCAAAATCTATGTAACACACTAATAAAACTCCATGAATGTAAGGACCTGAATTAAATTATTTTTATTTATTTATTTATCTTAAAATAACAATTACTGTAAGTCAGTAAAAGTTTAAAAAGTCATAACAATAGGTAGAGCTGAGGTAGGGCACAGCAGGAATTTCCTGCTCAAAATCTGGAGCAGCCCGACTGGGGTAGTAAGTACCTCGACCTTACAGAAAATCACAGCTAAATAATACTGTTTTCAAGCAGTATTGTGTTCCTGTTGGTGAGTAAGGTGACCAGAGCTCCTGGGGGGGATTGGGGATTGGGTCGGCAACACGCTTGCGATGCCTCTGGTGTTGCTGGCGTCTATAAGCTACGGAAATCTCTTACCATCAGGTGAGCCGTACGCTTGTTTGCCGAACTAGTGATATAAAAAATAAAAAAATAATGATAGTATCTAATCTAATCTATTAATTAAATTGTCTATCTAAGTAATTATGTAGCTATAAAAAATGTTATACCCATAACTAACTCGCTTAGTGCATTTCGCTGTGCTGTGTGTGCGAAATTCATGATTTATATCGGCTGCGGCGTTTGATAGACGCTGTAATTTATTACCGTCTCTGAGGGAAGCTCTCCGATCTACAAGAACTATTACTAGGATTTATTTTTTATCTAAAAATACTATTGGTTCGTATCGTGTACCTTAGTATTTTATGCCATGCTTGCCTTAGCTTTGCTTGTACATAGCTGTCATTACTATATTTGCAGAAGTTAGATTACATGCATTTAAGAAGTAATGTTTTAATTTGTAAAAAAAAAAAAATCAAAATTTTTAACCTTCTTTTAACTGTTATTTACGATACAATTTTGTATCTGTAAAGAAGAGCGTAAATATTAGCTATAAGACTTCTCGCTTCTAAAATGGCAGCACTCTCATACTTTGTTAGTCACTGAATCATTCAAATCAATATATTTTAGTACACAACAAATAGACTAAATAATTCCTACCAAAAGCAGTTATAAATTTAGAATTTCAAACTTATACACAAGACTTTGTGATGACAGCAATTTCAAATGATTAGGTAAAATTTCTATACGATATGAAATAATAAATACAGGTTTCATTATCGACTACCTCCTGAAAGATGAAATCGTTTAGGCTCCAAAAAGACATAATCTGTCCATACTGCAACTCATCAAAAGCATTTTAGCACTTTACTTCCTAATCCCTGTAAATTACAATACTAGTTAGTAACTTAGGATGTATTCCTGACAACAAAGGTTTTAAACTTGGGTTAACAAAGTCGGTCAAAAGGTAATCTTAACTTGCAACCAATTTTAAATAAAAAGTACAAAGTAAGACTACCTTTGAACGCGTTATATGTATTCACTCCATTTAATTTTGTCACGTGTGAGTTTGTCGAGAAATGTTTGAGCTTCGCCTACCTATATTACCGTGAAAATTTTATGTAAAATGAGAAACATTTACATCGCTTTAATATAAATTTTCATTTTGCATATACGTGGAGTAGTTTTATTTAACACTAATAAGTCATTGTTCTAATATTTAAAGTAAGTGTTATTGCAAAGTAATTTGATCAATTCATCTCACTAAATCTTAAACCATAAATAGGGGTTTTAGTTATTTTTAATTTAGGTAGTGCCTCTATTTCAGGAGTAAGATGGTTTTCGATAAAGACAAAATAAAATCAATAGTACGTCCAAATTTATGTTGTACGTTTTCTTTTCGCTACTATTTTTCTTATTTCTTTTTTAAAAATCCTATATCAAATACTATACATAGTTTTTTACCTCGTTACCCGATTCAAGGTTCGATTTTAGGCAATTCATAATGAAAACTCATTTTAAATTGTATTACATGACAAAAATGTTTCCTTCTAGAATAAAGCATACAACAGATTGAAACAAAAAAAAAACGTGAGAGAGAATGTACTTCTAGTACATATAAACAACTATAGAAGTCAGATATTTTGTGAGATAAATATGCGAAAAAAAGGTTCCAATACCTTCATATATGTTCTAATTAAAAATAGAAATGTCAAACGTAAACAACTGAGATAAACAACTTTTATAATTTTAGTATAAAGAAACCATCTTTTTCATTTCATTATAAGCCGTATTCGCCAGCTAGGGATTTATTTTTTAGGTCTTTTGACTAGTTGAGGTTCGAATGAAAAGATGGCTTAACTTACTAATGTTTCCGTTCTCACTGCAATGTCACAATATAGTCGCTTATAAAAACTATTAGCTACTTTCTTAGTAAGAAAACTCTGTTCTTTTAATTCAAAAAATATTAAATTGAAATGATAATCGTCAAAATATAATTATGCAGCGTTTAGTTTGAAATGGATTGATGTGATGATGGAGATATCCAAAAGTAAAGATTTCTTCAATTCGCATATAATGCTTCGTAATAATCATCTACAGTCTGAAAATTGAAATTTAGATTTTTTTTATAATACTATATATCAAAAAAACTTTTTTTTTGTTCGTGATGAGTGACTCTCTTTAGAAAATATTTATCATTTCCTAAAGTGTTACTATTGTGAATGTATTTATCTTTAAACAATTACGTATATACTCCATGAGCTAATGATTCATTATTTTATATAAACGATATTTATGCTGTTGTATTCATACAAATATACCTAATCCTTTCCTATTCAAATGAGAAATGAAAATGAAAATTGCTTTGAAGAAAGAAAAAAGGTTGGATGAGTCTTAAATAACCTCTCATAATACATGGAAGCTTCTAGCACTTTCTCTACTCTACTCTAGAACCGAAACGGTTTACCGTAAAAGGCGGAGTATTTTTGATAATTATGACTCAATGAAACGGAAAAAATATAATCGATGGCTAAATATTAAAAAACCTGAACACAGTTTTGTATTGTATTTAGTATACAGATTTGTTCCTAACACTAATGAAAACTGTTTTATAACATTACGATTACTTAATTAGGGCTATAGTTGTGTCAAAAGTATTCTTAAGAATTTGTAAAGAAAACATATATGGTTGCATGTGGTATATGTTTTTGTTTTTTTTTTTCCATAATACAATTATTATTAATATACTCACATATAGTTAAAATACATTTTATTCGGATTTTTGTAAAGCTTAATAGTAAATGTAATTTGTTTACCAAAATTATCACAACACGAAACATAAATATGAAACTTTAAGCTTAGCAATATTTTATTCATATAGGTCATTTTACTGAAAGCAAGATCGAAACGAAATGGTGGCACTTATTCGATATATGGACCAAATTCACTCATTTCGCTTGTCAAAATGCTCTTCGTAATTGTTACGTTCATAAACTACATAGAACTAATAATATAAAACACAATATCCTTAGGTCTAAGACTTCGCCACCGTTTACTGTCATATTTTATTTTATTTTTAATAAAAATTTATAAAAATAAATACATTTCGAGATAGTAATGAGTTTAAAAACAAATGGTAGGACCCACGTCTTTCATCACAATATGTAATAATAAAAAAAAATTATTACTTGCTTCGCGTTACTTGTATGGTCACATTTTTCAGTTTACTTTGTAACTTTTATTTGTTTAAAGCATCGTGTAATCTTGCAAAGGCATTTTGTAATTGATTTTTTTTACGTTTGTACTTTTGAAATATATTTTTTAAAATTTAGTATAAAATACTATTTTTAAAACAAGTTCTTGGCTACTTATGTTCGGGATTTGGTTTAAAAAAAATATGTTTTTATTTTAATATAAAGTATATTCTTGACAAATATATTTTATGTATAAGAACACTATTTCTTCAATCTTAATCCAGTACTAATTATGATTTGCTCATTCATTCAGCACAAAAATTCTGGAAATTATTGATTGCTGTGTTAGCATGCGTATGTTTCCTATATGTATATAATATATTCTAAAATGTATTTTATTTTTTGTGTGTGCATTATAGTTTAATAAATAAAATAAAATAATATCACTGAACGTGCAGGCTTTTACTTTAGCCTTTATGGTTTTGATTCTCATTGATAATAAAAATCTGGATGTCTGTGTTTGTGTTGTGTTTATTTCAATAAATTTACATAGGAATTTAACCTTCTTTTTTTATGCAACTAGGTCGGCAAATAAGCGTACAGCTCACCTGGTGGTAAGTGATTACAGTAGCTGATCATCCATAGAAGCTCTGATCACTGAAGACGCCTGCAACACCAAAAGCATCGCAAGCACGTTGCCGATCTAACCTCCAATCCCTCCCAAGAGCTCTGCTCACCTTACTCACCACACAAATACAACACGACTTGACAACAGTATTATTTAGTTGTGATCTTCTGTAAGGTCGAGGTACATCCCCAGTCAGGCTGCTCCAGATTTTGAACAGAATATTTCCTGCGATGCTCGGTTAAAAGGACTGTTATAAAGCGTTTGTTTACTTCAATAATTAAAATAAATATTTGGATCACACGATATATTTTGATGTAAGACATTAATTTCTACTGCATTCGATACAAGATTCGTATTTTATTTATTGTTTAAATTGGCCCATTAATTTGCAAGTAGCCAGTTTTGTGGTGCAGGGAGTAGAGGTTCGATTACTACCTCGAATCTGGGTATAAAACATATTAATAATGAGTATTTGTTACAAATAAAAACGAGTTTGATTTGGATCAGACTGAAGTTAAAATTACGAAACGTAACTCTCTGTCTTTTTATCTTCGCAAACTTATACTTGCCTCTCAACTTCCATTCGCCTCGCCAGATTACAATTACTTTTTGTAACGCTCTCATCACGCATTCACCAGCTTACTTCCTAAGTCAAGCTAAAATTGGCTTACTATAGCACTAAGCTGCTGTGTGTGTACGCCAAATATATTTACTTTTTACAAGGATTTTATAATGAAACAAGTATTATATGTAGTATAATAATTCAAGAAGTAATTAGTATATTATATGTAGTATAATAGTTCAAGAAGTAATTAGTAGGTTTCTTTACTTAATTTACTATACAAGGCTGATGTGGATCGCCAGTCTGAGTGGACTCAAACCGCCGCTTCGCTGCAGACAAGTTGCAGCACAGTAGAGTTAATTGTTTTCATCAACAACTAACTAAAAGTTTTTACCGCAAGCGACCGGGAAATTGCCTGCAATATAACTAAACGTAAAAAAGAAAATTACACTTGTATTGAAATTTATTTATTTTGTTGCACTCTTTGTTTAACCAATTACGTTTAACCGGCAATTCTGTTCTTTTTAGGGAATTTGTGTCACAGACTTTAAAAAAATGACGGCTGCTATAACTTGTCATATGACATTTTTCTTTGAAGGACTTAAAAAACTCTACAAAATATAAAATTTTACCAATCTTGCGTTGACATCTGTTGTTATAAATATTTTAAAAGTGGAAAGCTTTTATTTAACTTTCAATTTTCGTAAGTAGTTAAGTAGATTTAGGTCAAATCTCGCTAGCTGAATTTGACCCACTTTCCAATATCTTATCCCACCAAAAACATTTTGTTGCGGATGCCGATGTTGTAGATGACGACTTTCCTGTGTCATTTATATATATATATATATATATATATATATATTCTCTTTTTATTTTTATTATATGTATATCAATTATTCTTCTTCTTTTTATTTTTTCTTTAATAGAACTATTGTATGACAGAAAAGTAAAAAACAGTGAAAAAAATTTTCACCTTACGTGACGGTAGCGAAACGGCCAAGCCACATATTTTGACTAAGGTGTAGAGTTTGTGAAGTTAGGGCTTGTAGAGTTAGGGCGTGTAGATTTAGAAGCTTGGCTCTACATGAGATCTGATAACTTTTTGACAGTGCGAGCCATATAATCTCGTCTTGGCAACATTTTACATGAAAATGTTTTTGGTGGGATTTCACTTCTTTTTGTAAGTTGCTTATGACAATATTACAGCTGCATTTTACCTCCGACACATTTTATACCATAAATATCATCCAATCTTCACCATATTCGGTTTAAGCACGCTGTTTTTGATTTTATGTTGAACTGATATGCAAACGGTGATCTCCGCCAAAACTTAAATACCAAAATTACAAAATGTAAATTTTCGACATAAACTAATAACCGATTTTTATTTTTTATGTATTTTATTATTATTATTAATAACAAGGAGTCACTATATCAATTTTCAGACCTCTAGCATCAAAATTTGCGGAAGTCTCATACAAACTTCCACCCCCCAGTTTAAGGGGTTGGGGGGTAAAAGTTCCAAGTTTTAGAATTTTTTTGTTGTTTGTGTACTAATACTAGCTTACATACCAAATTTCAGCTTTCTGGGACTTCAGGACTGCTCTAAGAATTTTGATGATCATCAGTGAGTGACGAAATCGGGGTTTTTTAGATATCAATAAAATCTAAAGTATAAGAGCTATGCAATTGAAACTTTATATGTTTAATAAGTTCACTATTGACATCATATCCCCAGAATTTTGTTTATCTGGTATAATCCAAACCCAAGTTATGAGGGTTCAAAAAAACGACGAAGCACTTCGAGAAAAGATAGGTAGTGCTTTTCGTTTTTTTTTTTTTAATTTTTTTTAATTTTTTTTTTTGGTTCGTCTTGGCGGGGGCACTACCGTGCCCCCAGATTTAGCTGAAATTTGGAATACATATTAAGTTTGATGACAACGTCATTATAAATAACCAATTTAGTTGATAATACAAAATGGCAGGAACAACATAAATTACATATTTTTTTAAAGCCACTTATATGGATATTAAATGGAAGGGCTATACTGTAGAAAAAAAATGTTGCTTTAATTTATAAACCTTTTTGGTAATTTTCTAATTATTATTTTTTAAATAAAAGGATTATATGGCCAAGTGGTTGTTAGCTTTTATGAATTGTTTTCTTTAGACGTAAGCCGCTGTTTCGGCTCACTCACTTCACTTACTTGTCTCATATGCTTTAAAAATAGCATAGAAACCTTTTTTACTCAATGTTTTTTGTTCAAGAATAGTGCCACAATTTAATGGTTTTCTATTTATAATGGGTCAATGTATTTTAAGTTGGCTATGCTCACAATAAATTATATATTTATAGATATCATGTTTATTGGTATTTTATTCTATTACATATAATAAGTCTCAAGTGGGTGTCGTAAGAGGCGGCTAAGGGATAACACAGTTCCACTACCACCTTGAAAGTTATGAAGACGACCGATGGCGGGATAACCATCCAACTGCTGGTTTCAAATACACAGGTGAAGATGGGCACCAGCGTTTTCGTTGCGACAAAGCCAGCCCTGCGGTCACCAAACCCCCTACCCTATGGGCAAAACACATGACATGAGTTCGTGCCATAATATTTGGCGCAAAC
Source organism: Melitaea cinxia (assembly GCF_905220565.1). Taxonomy (NCBI): domain Eukaryota; kingdom Metazoa; phylum Arthropoda; class Insecta; order Lepidoptera; family Nymphalidae; genus Melitaea; species Melitaea cinxia. The sequence goes on along the minus strand of NC_059409.1, from coordinate 2,712,521 downwards.
TTGGGGAGACCTATATCCAGCAGTGGACTACAATAGGCTAATGACACATAATAAATGTAAAATAAACCAAAAACTGTAAGCGTCATACATGTAATACAATAAAAACTAAAATTATATGGAATAGCATAAATACAAATACACACGAGGTTTATAACAATATAAGGTATAGGAAAACACTACTTGTACAAAAAGGATACTTCTAGTCCAAATAAAATCAAAAAAATCTTTTTTCAAGTAGGCTTTAAAAGCACTTTTTATTCTTTATTTTAATATTAAAATAATATAATATCAAAAAAAGTAACGGTTAATGCGAAGCTATAAAATAAAACATCAATATTTTACTTGGTTCAATGTGTACTCTATAATAAATGAGTATAATTAAATTATAATAAATTTTAAAACAGTACAACACTAAACAATTCGTACCTTGTAAACCAAAATAAAAGTATAATTTTAAATACATGTACATAAAGTTCAGAGCTGAAAACTATCACTAAAGGAAAATTTATTTATACAATAAATTTTCTAAGAATTGCACTTAAAAATAGTCTTCGTAGTAAAAATCTTAAGGACTATCTACACTTAAAGCAACGATATACGCTTATTAAGGAATTTAAATTGTATGAAATAAAACGAAAATAATAATTAAATTATCGCGACATACTCGCCACTTCATTATCTCTTGCAGGTCTGGAAAAGCACACAATACTCAAGTACATATTGATCGGCTTACTATAACAACTGTATCAACATGTGGTCGAAATTATTTGTTTATTTATTAATTAATTTATATAAAACTGTATTGCACATTTAAAACTACGTAAGGAGAACAATCATATTCTAACTTAGAAAAGTGCGAAGGTGGCTTTACTTACTAATGATCTTTTACAGGCAACCCCTAACAATAGAGAAAATATTGATGAAATAATATAAACTACTATTTTTTGTCTTTTTCTCAAATTACCAAATGTTCAATGTCTGAAAGTATTTATTTATAGTTTTCATTTCATTCATCATCATTTCATCATTCATCATTTTACTATAGATCACAGCAAAATAATACTGTTTTCAAGCAGTATTGTGTTCCTGTTGGCGAGTAAGGTGACCAGAGTTCCTGGAAGGGTTTGGGGATTGGGTCGGCAACGCGCTTGCGATGCTTCTGGTGTTGCGGGTGTCTATAAGCTACGGTAATCACTTACCATCAGGTGAGCCGTACGCTTGTTTGCCGACCTAGTGACATAAAAAAAAAAGTTTTACTCAGTATTTACCACACTTAAACACTTTACAAAAACGCTTCATTGGTATTTTTTTTTTTTTCATTTATTGCGTTACTGTTAAACGAAATCATAATTTTTGGCAAATGTTAAAACTTCCGATAAAATTACATAAAACCCTTCCCAGACATCAATGCTATAAAGACGCGAGCGACTTTCGCGCAATAAATTGTCTTTCAGTGATCGTATTCCTTTATGACGATAAGGCTTAAGCGGTCCGATTCGCTCGGGAACAAAATAAATTTCCCTGATGGCCCTAAGTACTGCCTCGTACCTCTGTTAAGATACCCGAAGCCTTCCTGAAAGGATTTGTTTCGATATTATTATTTATTGGTTAATAACTCGGTCGACACAAATGTTCTATATATAAATTTCTATTTGAGCGATGAAAATATTTTCTAAATTAGTTTGTTTGTGCGTGTATTGTGTTTATACGTGTAGGTGGTAAACTTATAGCTCCTTAAGATTTATACTGGTTTATTTATTAAATATTTAATTTAATAAATCAATTAGCAAGATACGTTTCCATAAAAATAAATTAATGTTCACAATGTATCAAATAATAAAAAATGCACCCAGTTTATTAATAATTTAAATTTAACATAGAAGCTAAAAAAGAAAGCTAAAGAAGTGAAAATTAATCAAAATTCTTTTCTTTCTTAATCATCTTCGAAAGAAAACATATGAACAATGTAAATGTTTTCTATATACACATATATTTAGTAGCATTAACGCCTAAGCCTGTAATATCCCACTACTGGGCATAGGCCTCTTTCCCCGTGTAAGAGAAGGATCAGAGTTTAATCCACCACGCTGCTCCAATGCAGGTTGGCGGATATATTCCCTATTATGAGTAACGATCGCTATCAGGTGTACATGGTAACAACCGGGACCGACGGCTTAACGTGCTCTCCGAGGCACGGTGGTGAGACCCACAAGGACTGCACAAACACCCAGACCACGGCAAACACCTGTATGGCCAATACAAATGTTTGTCATGTGCGGGGATCGAACCCGCAAACGCCAGCACAACAGGTACAATCCATGGCTGTAACCGCTGCGCCAACGCGGCGTCAAGCGGCGCGTAGTAGAATTAAATCCATTTATAATCCAAAATATATGTATCATTCTAGGACCGCTATCAAATGATTAGAAGCCGTAGTGTGTAGCGTGTTGGAGCGACTTAAATCTTCCTCATATTATATTTTTCTAACTTTTTTTGTTTTTGTAAAAATTATGATATAAGAAAGTTACATTTTTTATGTATCTAGGTCGGTATACAAGCATACGGCTCAACTGAAGGTAAGTGATTACTGTAGCTTATAGAGGTCTGCAACACCAGAAGCATCGCAAGCGCGTTGCCAGCCCTATCCCCAATTCTCCACAGGAACACAACACTGCTTGGCTGAATCTTCTGTAAGGTCATGGTACTACCCTAGTTGGGCTTCTCCATTTATTAGGCAGTCTTGCTGTGCTGTACCTCAGCTAAAACATATCACATAGCTAGTATAACACAGCAATTATTTAAAAACGTGCCAGTTTTATTACAAAATAATAATAACCAAATATGTATTAGTAAAGGTCACTTCATTAATACTAATAATTTTGGCCACAAATTGGCCATATTTGTATCATCATCGATTTAAACCATTTTAAAATCAAAATTATAGATTGAGATAAAACAAGATATTAATGAATATGGAAATCGACCAAAAACGATTGATGGTCAAAAAAATAAATATTGTTTAAAATAATGAAATCTTTTTTACTTGCATTTCCAAAAACCTAATTAATCCTCTAATGAGGAAGTCAAATATTTACCTTATATTATACCTGATACATACAGTTTTATTTATAAACTAGCTGTGCTCGCGACTTCGTCCGCGTGAGATTTGACAAAAAAGTTATTTTTCAGTTCGCAGAGTTATAAAATAAATAAATTTCTAAAATAAAAGTAGCCTAAGTTACTCCTTATTACATCAGCTATCTGCCAGTGAAAGTCTCGTCAAAATCGGTCGAGCTGTTTCAGAGATTAGCCGGAACAGACAGACAGACAGACAGACAAAAATAAAAAAATATTTTAGTATATGTACTGCGTATACATGCATAATCTATATATAATAATCGGCATTTAGTAATAAAAGGTTATTTTAATATTAAAGACAGTCACTCCAATTACACCTATTTATTTATATAGATTTACGTGCATAACCTGACCAAATAAACCGATTATATCACTAAGAAAATAATGTTACTTACTCTACCTCTCAGATCCATAATACGGAAAGCTTTACTCGGAAAATATCCGATCTTACCGATCCGCAGTTTGCTGTTACGTTGGGCACGTGCTTCACAAAGGTTCCATCTACGATGAGAAGGGTGAGATTTATACCACCCATATATATTTTACTTTTTCAAAGTAAGATTTGTGCTATACTCGATTTGCGACTTTGCCCTTGCGTATGTAAATTTTTCTTTATGGTCAAATGGATATTCGCTCGTGTGTATATTTTCATTATTTTGATAAAGGGTGAAATAATGATAGAACAAATACGTATATTGTAATAAGAATTTTTATTTCATTATAATGTATGTGTATCACAAGTAATCTATACAAATAAATAAAATTGAAGTGTCTGTTTGTAATATTAAAAAAAATAGGTAAAAAAACTTTTTAAGTTAAACGGTTTTATGTTAAACATACATTGCAATGTTTAAGATAAATGTACTAAAAACCAAAAAATAATAAAATAGATACAGTCGTGGGAATTATAAACATATGCATAGACTAGACTAAAATAAAACCGTGGGGCACGTCAATTGTCTACAATCGTTGATTAAAATGTTTGTTTTGTAATGTTACACTATAATTAGGCAGTTGTTCAACCGGCAAAGATGGACGTGTGATAAGTAGGGCTAGAATGTGGAAACAAGCTAGCAAGCTCGATTATAAGCGAGTTTTAGGGTTTCATAGTGGTGAGCGAGTAGTACTTTTATCATATGTTTTGTCGATTAAAGACAAACTACGAGCAGTGAAACGATTCCTCGCCAGCCAGCAGTGTGAATGTCCAACGATAAACTAGTTGAAACATCTCTTTTATTTACATGGAGTGTATAACTATTGGAATTTCCATGAGCAAGAAAATAGTAAGTAATTTCCTCACCGTCTGCGGGCCAACTGCCTATTTTAACGACGAATTAAACGATTCTTCTATCGCACATTAAGTCGATAATTTGTAGACAATTGACGTGCCCCACGGTTTTATTTTAGTCTAGTCTATGCATATGTTTATAATTCCCACGACTGTATCTATTTTATTATTTTTTGGTTTTTAGTACATTTATCTTAAACATTGCAATGTATGTTTAACATAAAACCGTTTAACTTAAAAAGTTTTTTTACCTATTTTTATTTTCTAGTTTTTAGTTTTTATTTCGCATTCTGTTTAATTCATTTAGTGCTTCATTGTTGCAAGGCCCATCTTAAATATTGAGGTTGTATAGTGCACTGTATTCTTCTTGTCAAGCCCTTTTATTTGATACCCATATTGGTGGGATTGATAAAAAATTGTTATCAGACATTTGGTAGCGGCGGCCAGCTTAGATTTCAATTTTGCATAGTAAATTGTATTCTACTTGTTGAGACCTTTCATTTGATACCCATGTTGATGGGATTGATAAAACCTAAGTTATCCGCCATTTTGTAGAGGCCGCCATCTTGGATTTTAATTTTATATAGTACATTGATTATACTGGTTGAGCACTTTCATTTGATACCCATATTGATGGGATCGATAAAACCTACGTTATCCGCCATTTTGTAGCGGCCGCCATCTTGTATTTCAATTTTTTATAGTATATTGTATTCTGCTTGTTGAGCCCTTTCATTTGATACCCATATTGATGGGATTGATAAAACCTACGCTATCCGCCATTTTGTAGCGGCCGCCATCTTGGATTTCAATTTTTTATAGTATATTGTATTCTGCTTGTTGAGCCCTTTCATTTGATACCCATATTGATGGGATTAATAAAACATAAATTATCCGCCATTTTGTAGCGGCGGCCATCTTGAATTTATAATGATAATGAATAAACATAATTGTATTGTCACCAAAATCCAAAGTGTATACAAAATTTCAGATTAATCGGTTGACAGGAAGAGGGTGAAATTTGAATTACTAAATTTGACCCAAGAATAAATAATAAATAAAAAATAAAACAAACGGGGTGAGCTAAATAAAACCGTTTAATAACCGCTTTTTACTAAATGCATATGGATGTTCACATGGTACATATACCAAAATAACATTTTTTACAATTTTTGTCTGTCTGTCTGTCTGTTTGTTCCGGCTAATCTTTGAAACGGCTGGATCTATTTTGTCGGTACTTTCACTGGCAGATAGCTGATAAAGTAACTTAGGCTACTTTTATTTTAGAAATTTATTTATTTTATAATTCTGCGAACTGAACAATAACTAATTTTAAATTTCACGCGTACGAAGTCGCGGGCACAGCTAATTATAAAATAAAATTAAATTTACAAAATTTGATATCAAAGAGTTCTACGGTCATTGTCACGCTGTTTAATGTGTTTTTTTTCTCTTAGGATAGGAAAAGATAGGAGTTTTGTCTTTTATGTATGCTATTATTTTGATTGTGAGTAACCGAATTATGTATCCCTCAAATTTTTCTTGAACACAGCACTTTTAAGAACAAATTAAAAAATAAAAATTTTTATGAACATAAATTACCATAAATTAACAAAATCATTTAAATTTCATTCAACGTCTAAAATCAATATGTAACTGAAAACTAAATTAATAAATACCACTTCTTAATAATTAATAATAAAAAATGACGTGAAAGAGATCAACAAACAGACAAATTTTTGCATTAAAATTTGGATTAGTACCATCATATCATCTGTAATATGTTACTGAGCTGACGTTTTTATCTCCGTTACGCAGATAGGTTGATTTATGACCCCGAAATTGGATTACGAATTTGTAATTTGATTGTCATTTCTGGGGTTACGTTATAAAAATAAGTAAAAATGTTATAACAAGCTATTATTATACCACTTTTGTTTCATATTTTCGTTTCACTTTTATTAAAAACTATATTAATAATAATAAATAATATTATAATTATCAGTAATATTAAATTGAATGGATAAATCCAGTATTTATTCGTGACCGACCGACCGTGTAGTCGCGACCGCGTAATAAATTACAACTCGAAACCACAATCGCACACAAAAGCGCTTGCACGGGCTAATTACCGCGCAAAACGTCTCGTGCGAAATATCCCGCAGAAAACGACTCGCGCAAAAAGTTGCGAGCGAGCGGAATACCGCGCAAAAGGTAAAAAAGAAACCGTGTCTAAAGTCGTAAAGCTTAGCAACGAGTCTACTGTACCGGCTGATTCAATTTCCATGTTAATTCACGACACATGCTCCTTTGTAGCGTTTCCAATTTGTACATTTTTATTCCGTGCATTTGTTTTATTTATAATTCAATAAGCTGTTTACGAATGAGATTAGGTTATGTTTTGTTCGAGCTCGCCTTTGTTGTGTCTCCGTGCATCCTGGTAATGTATGCGGAGATAAGAAGGATTCAGTTTTAATCAAACTACACGGGGGTGAGACGCGGTCCATAAACGTGAGATACTTTGAATAATAAGGTTTTTGTTTGAAATCTTAAATCCCTTAAAAACTTCATTACCAACAGTAACAGTCTCTACGTAAGTAAATGTTCTTTAGTCTATATGAATCTAAGTTGGTTTTTTAGTAACATGATAATATGAGTAGCTATGAATAGATTACAAAAATGAATGAACGAATCTAAGTTTGCTTTGTCCTCATTTTTATCATTATTTGCTATATAAGAACAAATGAGTTAATTCATCCTAAAAACATAAATTTAAAACAATTTATTATTATTTTTTCGTATATTTAAATGAACCAAAATTAAAATGAATTTCCACTAATTTGAATAAAAAAAATCAAGCAAATTAATTTTAACTATAAGATTATGAATAAAAAAAATGTAGCTACTCGTAGAATTGGTAATTGGCAGAGCTAAAAATATTTATTTAAAAATCTATAATAAATTAAAAGTGTCAGCATTAAAAATTATTTTTCGACTCGAAACAAGCTCTGATCAAAAACGAATTACTCGTACTGTTCTCGACAAGCGAGAGTATAAAAACATGACGGATGACGTGTTAGATCGTGGACTGTTCTGTAACAGATTGCTAAGTAGGAAAAGATTGTTAATAATCAATAGTAATAAAAATGAATCGCTAAATGATACCTTGCGTAAGGTTACGGTACGGCACGGAATAAAAAATGCGGGGAATTGCGGAGAAATTTAGGAAATTTCCAAGTGTAGCGATTATAAACTAACTAACAACGTCTGTTGTTTTAGCTAGTGAAATAAAATAATTCGTTTTAATATTTAAATAATTAATTAATTTTATAAAAGCCAGTTATAGTGTCACAAGTTCCGTAAAATAGTGATTTACACGAAAAACTAGCGACCCGGCTTCGTACGGGTGCAAAAGCTATCAGTTTTCCTCTACTATATTATGCATATTTTATACATATAAACTTTTCTCTGGAATCGCTCTATTTACTAAAGAAAACCGCATCAAAATCAGTTGCGTAGTTTTAAAGATCTAAGCATACAGAGAGATTAAGCATACATAAAACTTTGTTTTATACTATGTAATGATTACAAATTAGAAGAAAATTTACTTTTTATTTTTTACCCTCATTTCAATCATTAACAAATAAAAAAGTAAATAAATAATAAGAAACGTATTAGAGAAAAGTTAAGAAAAAAAGCGGCATAAAAAAAAACCATTTTGTACAATTTTGTTCAAACGTCTAAACAATTTAAACTTTCTCATAATTTGAAACAAATGTAATAGGTACAAAAATTCGTTTTAGTTTTATGTCTACCAATTCTAAATTAGATTTTTAAATCTAAGATAGTAAATCTGTTACAAATAATTTAAAAAATTAATCTATGTGCAGACGAATTTTGTATGGATATACTAATATATAAATAGGTAGAACAGGATAGGGCACTGAGAGCCGGGGCTCTTCATAGTTTGGTCGTAGATGCTTTTGTTTCAGCTAATGCTTAACTAAAGTCCTTACTTCTAATAAAATACTATTGTACTTGTTTAATTTTTGGAAACAAACAATTATTATTTTAATTGTTTTTTTTCTTGCATATTTTATGTTACATGTATTGTTTCTGGTTGTACAATAAAATTTATTTGTATTGTAATTGTTTTTCGACTATGATGTGTGACGACGTGGTTCTCCCGAGGAAACTGTAAGACGCGTTCAGTTGAAATAATTATTACATTTTCTGAAACTTTCTCAATTTTTTATTCCATAACAACTTAAATCTTAAGAAAAGTAGAGAAATATCTGCTAAAATTGATCCAGCCATTCTGGAGTTTACTTAGTCATTAATTTTACTTAAACATGTTTTATTTAATAAAAGTAATACAAATCTTCCCAAGACATAACGGAAATTTTAAGCATATTCATTTAAGACAAACAAACACAACTTTTAAACATTTCAATTAGTAGAATGGACATCCCGAGTACAGTCAGAAGGAATAGTGGGTGAGATTAGAAAAATTTACGTGATCTTAACTAAGATAAAACAAACGTTTGGAACGGTAAAGAACTTGGACCACTTATCTTGAAAGCTGACAAGGGTGTAGGATTTATTTGCCAGCTAGCTTCGTGCGATTCAATTTTTGTAACTGACTGTACTTATCTTTGATTTTGGCATCTCGAGTACAATTTATGGATTTTGAGGATGTGAATTTCGTTTCGAAATTTAAATTTAGTCCGAAAAATATATGTTGATGAAAGTGATCGTAATGTTTTTCGAAATATATAGTAATTATTTTGATCATAATTTTAAATTTAATTTTCAGTGATATGCCATTTGAACTTTGATAAATGTTTTATTATGTTTTTCAGTTATTTCATGTCACACTAGTTCGTTAGCTTAAAAATATCCTAAATACATAGTTTGTTTGAACAAACTTTCGTTTAATTTCCAGTTTCAACATCATTGATTAGACTCGCCCGACTGACTAGCCCGTTGGCGCAGTTTGTAGTGACCCTGCTTTCTGCTCCGAGAGTTGTGGGTTCGATTCTCACCCCGAGTCTGGGTGTAATATAAATATTTATTTATATATGTATTATTTATAAGTATGTTTATCGAAAAAAAGAATTAAAAAAATATGTAGAAGTACATACCAGTCGGATGTTTCCTATAACAAGCATTAAGTTATTTACTTTAGGAACAGACGACCGTGTGTGTATTGTGTAGATATTATTATATCATTAAATTGATTTAAAACGTTACAACACAAAAAAAAAAACGAGTGTGCTTTAGATCACGCGCCTGAAGTGAAACTTATTTGGCAATAGGCGTGTACTGTTTCTTAGATATACGAAACGTTACTGGCTATTAGAGAAAGAGCTTTACTTCAAAAATCACCTAGTTTCTTAGAATTTAACAACTAAATAAACTTTTAAAATTAAATTTCAAACAATAAACAACGAAACACTATCGGCAAGATATTACCGGATAATGTAAATAACTTTCAGTTAGAAGCTTTATAACGTACTGCATTATTGAAAAGGCATTGAAAATTCCGACCAAACGTTAAGAGACTGGATAGGTTGCGGTTATAATAATTAAATTAGTACCGCAGAGTATTATCAAATAGAGCGAGTGATAATATTCATGAAAAAAAAAATATTGTAACATTGGTGTTTGAGTAAATAAATTAGGGACCTTTGTTTTGTAAGAGTTATTTTGAGTTTCAGTCCTTTGTATATTGTACGATACTATTATAATAATTTATTTTAACAAGTTAGCTTATAAATATTCCACTAGAATTAACAAGGCCTTTTTATATCGCTAGATTGACAAAAATATCTATATCTATACGGTAGGCCGACGCGGCAACAGCAGAAGCATCGCAAGCGCGTTGCCGACTCTACTCCAATCTCCTTCGGGAACTCTGTTCACCACCGTACCCACCACAGCAACACAATACTGAATGAAAGTAGTATTATTTTGCTGTGATCTTCTGTAAGATCAAGGTACTTCCCCAGTCTGGCTGTTCCAGATTTTGAGCAGGATATATCCGGCTGTACCCTACCTCACTTATCTACGTATATGAGAAAAGTTCTTGCTTAATCAGTTTTGCTGATGTATTGGTGACTGAAAAGTAAGTAAAGTAATTTGCCGAAAATAATAATAATAATAAATACTCTTTATTGTACACCACAAAGAAACATTACAAAAAAGTGATACATGAAAAGAAAGATGTACAAAGGAGGTCTTATCGCTAAGAGCGATTTCTTCCAGACAACCTTTGGGCATAGGACATAGCGAAGAAAAAGAGAAGCGGGAGGGAAGTGTACAAACAGTTGATAAAGAATTGGCGTATAGTTAACAAGCAGTATGATATTAACAGAAGTAAATATACATATACACATACATATACACACAATATACATACACATACATATATACAAATAAATATATACATATATACTACATAAGCAAATACTACATAATATATATATTTATGAAGCTGATAACGATATTTATGAGGTATTTAGTGACAAAAAATGCGCCTTTAGATATTTTTTAAAACAAGCAAGAGATTGAGCTTTTCTTATAGAGAGAGGAAGAGAGTTCCAAAGTTGTACAGCTTTAACAGAAAAGAAGTTTGAATAAAAGGAAGTAGTATGAGAAGGAGTTTTGAGTGTTAAGGTTGAAGATGACCTGAGGGAACGTTCATGAGTGTCACAGAGAAACTCAAAGCGATTTTTTAGATAAAGCGGTGTATCTGGATGGAAAAGTACACAATATAGTAAAGAAAGGATGTGAGTGTTCCTGCGAAAGCGGATAGGGAGCCACTTGAGTTGATTGCGAAAATCGGAGACATGGTCATATTTGCGAAGACCAAACATGAACCGTATGCAGAGATTCTGGAGGCGCTCAAGCTTATTTAACTGCTCCTCTTTAAGATCTAGGTAACAAATATCAGCATAGTCAAGAATCGGTAGTAGGAGTGACTGTGCTAACGCAATTTTGGTAGGGATAGGAAGAAAATATTGAAGCCGGCGGAGGGATCCGATAGCTGCGAATAATTTGCGACTTAACTCACTCAGTTGATGTGTCCACGAGAGGTGACTGTCAAAAATTATACCGAGATTTTTTACTTTATCGCTGTAATTAATAACGGTGTTATTAAAAATGACGGGTGTTATAAGTGACCAGTAAAAATAGTAAAAAGGGTTACAGATGTTACGGATAAAAATGTCTATGACAGCTCTATCTGCCCTTCAAAGATTGCTGGCGGGGTAGACAAATTTAGTCTGGTGAAGTGAAAATGTTATTTATTTATGGTATCTTAAGACAAAAATTGTTATATGAACAGACTGAAGAATAAAGGATATTACTTGAAATTGTTTTGGAACGATGGGACGATGCGAGTACCCTAGCCGGCAAGAAAATACCCTTATATGTGTTCGCTATACAGTGTCTAATGTATAGTCTACCTGATCACTGTTATTATTATTATTTATGAATCATTGTGAATAAAATAAAAGTGTTAAGATAATTGTGTAGAGTAGTTTTCGATTTTACTCGATAAAAAATCAGAATAAAAATATATACCCCTAAAACTATTTTCTTTTACCTCGACAAGAATTTGAAATTAATATTTATGTAATAAGGAACTTCGTTCCTGTCTCATTTCCCACAACAAGCCACATATTTTCAAAAGTATTGTGTAGATGTATAAAATTGTTATTCACAACATCTGATCCCTGCTTTCACAAATTGCAATGTAATAACGTAGTAAATTCTTATCCAATCCTTCTCCTGAGTAGAGAAGAAGACATTCTGCTGTACAGTCCGGTTGCATCAACATCTAGCCAAATCCTCGATGGACAAATCCTGGCACTTACATTGGAATTCATCAAAATCGGAGATGGGTAAGTTTTACTCATTAATACAATCTGACATTCCAAGACGCCCTTGGTTCTTTCTTTATAGACATGCTAGCCGCAGAGTCAAATCCACAATTTGTCGTTTACGTCTGGGACGCACGTGCTCACCTGTTCACCTGGTGATAAGAGTTCGCGACCACTCGCTGTGTGAATGTGACCTTGACGAAGATACAGTATCCCACATTCTCTTTAATTGCCCCAAACTCCTCCATCCTATCTATGACATCCTTCCCTGTGAAATTCCTCGACCTATATATGTTGAATGTTTGTTAATGTTTGTGTTTAGTTCCTTTTGTGCATTTTTGTGTAAATATATAGAAATTAAGTTGTAGGTAGACTATGTAAACGTCCTGTTTTTCTTTTCATAGTTTGTATAATATATAATATAATTAAAATATTAGATGTACTTTTAATGTTACTGTCTGTTGTTTCAGGTTGTGGTTTAACAACAAAAACCTGACTTTTTTTTCTGTCTGCAAAAATCAATGTAGCTTACAATCTCAACAACACTGATCGTTCTCCTTCGTATCTTTTCTATCCCAAGTGACATTGGCAAAATCGACAGTGCCTCCTGACACAACTGAAAGCCATTAAGTCCAAGAATAATAATAATAATAATAAGACAATGGGACGTTATAAGACTGTTAGATTACAGCGCTTTACTTTTATTTATTTTTATTTCACAATATTTTTACTCTGTTAATTTTATAATCTGTATTGTATAATTTACTAGTGGATTGAAGCATATATAAAACAGTCAACAAAGTGAGTTGGAAAATTGACACTAACGAAACTCTTTACTCGAGCTCCATTACAAAAATTAATGAATACACAAATTAATATTATACGGAAGATATTATTTTTATAATACATTTAACTTAATACCTTATTATCAAATGAATTGAGTTCAAATTTTTATAACTTACAACGTAATACGAAGCAATAATGGCAACTTAATTATTTTGTAGTAAAACTATTATGGGGTGTTATTTACATGGCATGAATATGATTTATAATATTGATTACTTATTTATTTATAATACTGATTGATAATACTTACAACCTGTCAATTTGATGTCAACTTCAAAAATATTCTCTCTAAATTTTATTTTTATATTTTATTATTTCGATCATATTTCTTTATTAAATTGACATCGAATTGCATAAAATAATTCCGACAATATCGGAATTATATATAAATTACAAGATTCCGCTTTAACGTTTTTTCTTTTTCAGATTTCCTGAGCGTGGCGTTGCCGAGCGATGACGGCGGCCTGAGGCAAGCAGCCGGGTGCCCCTGCAGCGGGTCTCCGTGCTGCCGACGCCGCAGCAACGCCATTATAGTGACTTTATGTGTGTGTAATTAAGTGTACATTGTTTAGTGCGATATTATGTCAAATAGTTTTAAAACAACCAATGTATCTCAACCAGAACTTTTTACTTGTCCAGAATGCACTAACGGAAAGTTGTTTAGGGGCCGCAAAGGCTTAAAAATTCACACCACCCGTTGCCACAGCGATCCATTAGTGCATTCATCAATCGTAACCAGTGATAATAATTCGGTTCCATTTGAAAAATTTATTTTAAAATGTCACCAAAATATCCCGCTTGTTAAACGAGTTCCTAGAGGAGCGAGGATGTCTCTAGCTAGATCACTATCATCTGTGATTAAAAAATGTATTTCGGACACTGATTCGGCCTGGCAAAATCTTTTTTTGTTTTCCTACAAATTTTTACATGTTGATAAAACCAAAAATGGTTCTTTATCAACTAAATTAAAACAGAATAGCTTGTTAGACATTCCGATTATCATTCCTAAAAACCCACGACCTTTATATTCTGATTCTAGTAAAATTATTGAAAATAAAGCAATGGATGGAGATCTTAAGAATGCAGCTCGCATTCTTTTCTCTAGTGATACCCTCGCACCTTTTGATAATAAAACGCTAGAAGCCTTACGCGAAAAGCATCCCTTACCGAATCCGGCGTCCTTGCTCCCAAATCCACCTATTTTCAATAATGTTTTACAGGTTAAAGATGAAGACACCTATGCTGCAATTATGTCGTTCACAAGTGGCTCTGCTAGCGGCATAGACGGCATCACACCACAACATCTTAAAGATCTTGTGAGTGTCTCAGCCGGTGACGCTGGCAGGGCTCTCTTGAATGACATAACCAATCTTTGTAATTTCATGTTATCTGGAAAGGTATCTTCATCTTTTTTGTCTCATATTTACGGTGCAAGACTATGTGCCTTTAACAAAAAAGATGGTAGTATCCGTCCAATTGCTATTGGGACCACATTTCGCCGTCTGGCGTCTAAATTGGCATGTAGACACATAGTCTCCAGCCTAAAAACAAAATTTCAACCAATACAATTGGGCTTTGGAAGCAAAGGAGGCTGTGAAGCAGCAGTTCACGCGGCTCGTACTTTTTTAAAAAGTAATGAGGCTGAAGTTCTGCTGAAAGTTGGTGTAAAGAATGCTTTTAATTCTTTAGACAGAGCAACCTTGCTTAATGAAGTTTCATTACATCTTCCTGAAATTTATCCTTATGTTTGGCAATGTTACAGTTCACCATCTAAACTACTTTTTGGCGAAAATACATTTTTTTTTAATGTCGGCGTTCAGCAAGGAGACCCACTAGGTTCGGCTCTTTTTAGTCTAGGTATCCACAAATGTATCTCAAATTTAAAATCAAAATTGAACATATGGTACCTAGATGATGGAACCATAGGAGGTAAAGTAGACGATGTCGTTGAAGACTTAATCAAAATTAAAAACGAGTTTGGTAAAATTGGTCTCAAATTAAATTTTTCAAAATGTGAAATTTTTTTCACAGATATTCTATCACTTTTCAAAATTAATTTGGCAACGGAATTATTTAATAAAATTGCTCCTAATTTAAAAATACTTCAAAGAAGTACACTTTGTCTTCTAGGTGCACCACTTTTTGATGAAGGCATACAGCCAATTTTGGATAATAAAATTAAAATATTTGTTGAAAAACCTAACAAATTGGGCACTCTAAATTCTCATATTGCCTACACTATATTAAAATATTGTCTATTTGTCCCAAAATTAATGTATATTTTACGCGCAAGCCCAATTTGGAAATTTCCTGGAATGACCGAAAAACTTGATGCCACTTTAAAAAATTCATTAGAAAAAATTCTAAATTTATCTTTTGATGAAAATTCATGGACCCCAAGCTACTTTACCATTTAGAGATGGTGGCATCGGCGTGAGAAAAATTTCTAGTGTCGCTCTTCCTGCGTTTCTTGCTTCTGTGCATAGTATCAAGGGTTTATGTTCTGACATCTTAAAATCTAATTCAGTCCAAATTACAGATGCTACAGATGCAATACAAAACTGGAAGTTAATGTGTCCTAATGGCGATATCCCGAAGGACGTTACAAAACAAAAACTTTGGGATATACCAATAGTTCACAATACTCATATAAGTTTGACGCAAAATCTTACAAGTGACAAAAACCGTGCCAGGCTTCTAGCTGTGTCAAATAAAGAGTCAGGTCACTGGTTACACGCAATGCCGTCAAAAAATCTTGGGACACTTTTAGACAATGAAAGTTTTAGAATTGCCTTATTTATCGTTGTGTCCATTTATTATAAATATTCTTGACGATTAGCAGGAAAGTGGACATAGGGTGCCAATCAAACCACCAATTGCAAATTCATGCGACGTTTCGATCCTTTATTGGACCATCATCAGGCATCTATAAAATATAAAATCATTGAAGAAAGCTGTATACATAAACCAATCCACAACAACAACCAAACAAAAAGAAACCAAATCCTCAGTACCTTTACATACGGTAGTCAAAAGACATCTCCCCGTCAAAGTTCTTTAAGTAAGATTCTAAATTCCAATACATTATATATTATTTTTTTATTTTAAGTTATATTCGAAACTGTAATCTCTAAATTTTGAAAATTTAAACTACAACACTTGAATTTAATAGGTAACAATATGCACACTTTTAAGTTATTACGTTTTTGATTTTACAATTTCAAGGCATCAAATTCTCCGAACTTGACTATTGAACTGCATCTAAAACACCAATCATATATGTACACACAAAACCATCAAAGACTGACAATATCTGCACAACGATCAACAACCAACATTTTATATTACCTTTACATATGTTAATTAAATTTATAGTTTTTTTCCTCCTATTTTGGTTCCTTTAATTTATATTATTTCTACCCACATGTATTTTTCTTCAATTATATATATTAATTTTTATTATTCATTATTTAAATTGTTAAGATTTAAAAAAAAAATATTAGTCATTTCTTATCAAATTGTCATTAAAATTATGTCATTTAAAATTGGCTAGTTACAAAATTTACATTACAATTTCTATTTTGTAGTTATTGCTCTTTACATTTACATTTTGTTCTCCAATTTCTTGTATTCTCGTGTCTAAAACAACAAATTATACATAAGCCATAGCCGAACACGTTACATTGTACAAGAAACAAACTACCCACTACCAGTGTACTAAATACGGATTTTGAACTATAATCATTGTAATATAAGCTTTTAATTTTTTTAATAATCACAAAAATATATATATAATAATCACAAAAATATATATAATCACAAAGTTGTATTGATGCGACTATATGTGAGTAAAAGCTTATATTACAATGATTATAGTTCAAAATCCGTATTTAGTACACTGGTAGTGGGTAGTTTGTTTCTTGTACAATGTAACGTGTTCGGCTATGGCTTATGTATAATTTGTTGTTTTAGACACGAGAATACAAGAAATTGGAGAACAAAATGTAAATGTAAAGAGCAATAACTACAAAATAGAAATTGTAATGTAAATTTTGTAACTAGCCAATTTTAAATGACATAATTTTAATGACAATTTGATAAGAAATGACTAATATTTTTTTTTTAAATCTTAACAATTTAAATAATGAATAATAAAAATTAATATAAAATTGAAGAAAAATACATGTGGGTAGAAATAATATAAATTAAAGGAACCAAAATAGGAGGAAAAAAACTATAAATTTAATTAACATATGTAAAGGTAATATAAAATGTTGGTTGTTGATCGTTGTGCAGATATTGTCAGTCTTTGATGGTTTTGTGTGTACATATATGATTGGTGTTTTAGATGCAGTTCAATAGTCAAGTTCGGAGAATTTGATGCCTTGAAATTGTAAAATCAAAAACGTAATAACTTAAAAGTGTGCATATTGTTACCTATTAAATTCAAGTGTTGTAGTTTAAATTTTCAAAATTTAGAGATTACAGTTTCGAATATAACTTAAAATAAAAAAATAATATATAATGTATTGGAATTTAGAATCTTACTTAAAGAACTTTGACGGGGAGATGTCTTTTGACTACCGTATGTAAAGGTACTGAGGATTTGGTTTCTTTTTGTTTGGTTGTTGTTGTGGATTGGTTTATGTATACAGCTTTCTTCAATGATTTTATATTTTATAGATGCCTGATGATGGTCCAATAAAGGATCGAAACGTCGCATGAATTTGCAATTGGTGGTTTGATTGGCACCCTATGTCCACTTTCCTGCTAATCGTCAAGAATATTTTAGAATTGCTCTCGGTCTCCGGTTGGGAGCTCCACTGTGCTTTGAACACAGATGTCCGTGCGGAAAAGAGGTCGATTCTTTCGGACTACACGGCCTTTCCTGTAACAAGAGTTCAGGTAGGTTTTCCCGCCATGGTTCCCTAAACGATACCATAAAAAGAGTTCTTGCCACCATCGACGTTCCTGCTCTTATCGAGCCAACTGGAATTAGTCGCAATGATGGCAAGAGACCTGATGGATTGTCGTTGGTTCCCTGGGAAAGGGGACGGGCGCTTTTGTGGGACGCAACCTGCATTGACACACTTGCTCCGTCTCATGTCAGGGAAACAGCCTTAAAAGCGGGAGCCGCAGCGGAAAAAGCTGAAACGACTAAACGGCACAAATATTCGTCACTAATTCCAAATTACATCTTTGTGCCGTTTGCAGTCGAAACACTTGGACCTTGGAGTAGCAGTGCTAAAAAATTTTTAAATGAGATAACACCTCGCCTTATTGCCTCCACTGGTGACAAGAGGGCTGGTGCATTTTTTGCCCAGAGAATCGGCATAGCGATTCAACGGGGAAATGCTGCCAGCATTCTTGGCACAATTCCACGCGGACATGATTTATACCAAAACTATCTGTAAATATTTAGTTCTTAAGTTGTGAATTGTAAATATGTATAATATTTTGTTTTAATAAATCCATATGATTTTAGTTAGTGCTAAAAGTTTTTTGTTCATCGTTTTTAAATTACGTGTAGTCAAAATATTTTTTAATTATTTATTTTACCGATTAAATCAAATGAGCTTAAATAGTTACTTAATCTTATATATAAAATTCTTGTGTCACAATGTTAGTTACGATTACTCCTCCAAAACGGCTGAACCGATTTTTATGAAATTTTGTGTGCATATGCGAGTAGGTTTGAGAATTGACCATCATCTATTTTTCATACCCCTAAGTTATAAGAGGGAAGGGAGATTAAGAGGGTTAAGAACATATATGGCAAAACAACGTTTGCGGGGTCAGCTAGTAATTATCTATACTTAAGAAATTGTACAATTATAATTATCTAATTATATCACGATAGTTAATTATCTTTAAAACTATTTTTTTATTTGTTTGGCTTATGGTTGGCTGGAAGTGAACTCAAAAGAGGTTTTGAATAAATATATTTGAATATTTAATGTAAATAAATGATATTTTATCTTCTTGTATACATATATTATTAATATAACCCCTCTGGTATAGTGGGGCGAGTACGGTCTAAAACACCGACAGTTTGCGGGTTCGACTCACGCTCGGGATGGATATTTGTATTTGTACAAATATTTATTTCAGGTTTGGATGTCTGTTCGTTTGGTCTCCCCACCGTACCTCAGAGAGCACGTAAAGCCTCTAGTCCCAGCTGTTATCAGAATCACCTGATAGCGATTGTAACGAATACTCGTAGTAGGGAATATATGCACCAACCCAAAGAGGAGCAGCGGAGTGGATTCAGCTACATGAAAAAGAGGCCTTTGCCCAGCAGTAGGATGTTACAGGCTGAATACCTGCGTAATATAATAATATGATTAATACGTGTGACTAATCAATCTTTATAATGATATCTGAGTAATCTGTTTCAAAATAGTAGTTAATAAAATCCTTTGATTGCAGACTTAGCAAAAAAAATGGAAAAAAGCAATAGTTATACGACATTATACGACAGCTAAATAGTTACACACTATATAAAAAACAAAATTAAACTCAAATAGAAAATTAAGGATTCAAATAACTCACATGTTACAAAACCAACTCGATTCCCGCAATATAACAAGTACACAAGAAGACTTATGCAAATGATTCGGCTAAACTCCGCAAAGCAATTTAATGGATATATGGAAGTTCAAAATTCGCTTCTGAAAACTGTTGCTCAGTTTTCAATACACAGCGAACATCCGTATCATGTTCATAATAAGAGAAAATTTATTTATGGTTTGGTGAGTCGCAAAGACTGAGGACATAGAGGCGAGCGGGTTAGAAGGCGACAGCGATTTTAGAGTTTTTTTTTATTTTTTTATTTTATTTATTTAATTAATATTTTAGTACTTCTATGCGTGGCTTAAGAGAGTTTATTCAGAAGATTTTTATTGTAGGTTATAGCTTAGTATAAAATGCAAAACGCAACAATTCGTGTAAGTGTGTGCGAGAGAGTACATATATAATACTGAGAGTATTTAAATATTTTACCTTTTTTATAGTAAATAAAAAAAGGGTGGGGGGGGGGGGGTAATAAGGAGGATAAAGTTACGTTTGTTTACGTTTGTATATAAAATTCTCGATTCACAATATTAGTTACCATACTCCTCCAAAACGGCTGGACCTGGACTGGAGAATCGGCCATCATTTATTTTTCATACCCCTAAGTTATAGGGAAGGGGGGAATTAAAGAAGGTTCATAACATGTATGGCAAAACAACGTTTGCGGGGTCTGCTAGTAACTAATAAGATAAGGCAAGGATTTAGTAGTAAAGTAAGTACGTAAAAGTGGAAAAGATTGGATACATCAATATTGTTTATTGTGTACATTAAAATTTGGAAAAATTCAGTAATGATTTATGGCTAAAAATTTATTAGTACATGTTTCCTATTCTATAATTTTGTTCTGCTGTACATTTTTATTGTTTCTCATATATTAATATATTAATAATTAAAATAAAAATGTATACACGGTGATTTTTTAGTACTTTCTCGTACTTTTATATTGTTTTAAATGTGAAGAATAATTTAAGTCATAAAAGGAAATAATGTACTAAAATATACTAAACGATCATTATCTATATTTATTGGGGTAGTTTGTAGTGATCCGTTTTCAGCTATAGGAGTTATGTGTTTCCGCACCAAGTCAAGGTTGTGATATATACTATTTTTTAACGTAAGTGGATGAAAAAAAAATATATATATATATATATACTTTACGATATCAGCCGTATGCTAAACATATTTATTTTTGTGTACTCTAATACCCATTAAATTACTAATTCTCATCCGCTCGCTTATGTAATACAACATGTCCCTATACAGGGGAGAGATTTCTATTTCAATGAAATGCTTTGAGTGTCTAAAGCACCCTACTTTATAGAAATAGCGAATATACTTTTAAATATCATTCGTGTGGTTTATTGAGAAATGGACGTCGTTTGTCGCATGAAACATGGTATAATTAGAAAAATTTCATTAAAATTTTTCGTGTCTCTCTACTCGAAATGAGTTTTAGCTACGTTTTGCTATATACCTAAATAAATTTTTTCAAATCTAGGTTTACTGAATAACAAAGAATATACAAAGATGAAATTTATAAAATAGCTACATTTTAGAAAATTAACTTCAACTATAAAATAACTATAAAATAGCTACATTTTAGAAAATTAACTTCTCCAAAAAATACTGTGTCAATTTTATTAGAGGATTCTTTTATAATTTTTCAAGTAAAACCACTTATACAATGCCATTTATTATTATTAGCCATAAGTAAATTATTGTTTTTACTATCATACGAGCTCACTAAGCCTTTCAATTTTATTTTTGATTGATTCAGTCTCTAACATTCCACTGTTATGCAAAGGCCTATTTCCCTATATAGGAGACGTGTAGGAAGTTAATACTATAATTTTATTTAAACACTTTTATTAATGAAGCCATTATCAGAATTTTTCCTTTAAAACATCTCTTTATACTTACGATAAATCATGTTGACTTAGTATCACTTAAAATGTAGAAATGTCAATCTTAACCTATATCCTGCATTTTGGTTCATTAATAAATGTCACTGAAGATTTAAAATTTGCCTAATATCCATATTTTGAGTATCTATAATATATATAAACGCGAAAGGTCATTCATCACGAAATCTCCAAAACTATAACACCTACGAACTTGAAATGTGGCAGGTAAGCTCCTTATACGAGGTAGGCATCCGCTAAGAACGGGTTTTACGAAACTCGACCCCTAAGGGGGTAAAACGGGGGTTGAAAGTTTGTAATAAAGTCCTATGTTTTTGAAGTAAGAGACTTGAAATTTAAAATGTAAGCTCTATACACGGTGAAAAGGTGTCCAAATAATGTATCTTTAGAAATCAACTCCTTTTTGGGGTTAAAACGGGGGATGGTAGGTTGACTCACTCATCACGATATCTTCGAAACTATAAGAGCTACAAATTTGTCATTTGGCAGGTAGGCTCCTTATAGGTGGTAGACATCCGCTAAGAACGGATTTTACGAAACTCGACCCCTAAGGGGGTAAAACGGGGGTTGGAAGTTTTTATGAAAGTCCTATGTTTTTGAAGTAAGAGACTTGAAATTTAAAATATATGCTCTGTAGATGGTGAGAAAGTGTTCAAATAATGTATCTTTAGAAATCACCTTCCTTTTGGGGTTGAAACGGGTGATGGTAGGTTGACTCACTCATCACGAAATCTCCAAAACTATAACACCTACATACTTGAAATTTGGTAAGTAGGTTTTGTATAGGACGTAAACATCCGCTAAGAACGAATTTTACGAAACTCGACACCTAAGAGGATAAAACGGGGGTCGGAAGTTTGTATGAAAGTCCTATGTTTTTGAGTAAGAGACTTGAAATTTAAAATGTATGCTCTATAGATGGTGAGGAGGTATCCAAATAATGTATCGTAATCTATATATATAAAAGAGAAAGGTCACTGACTCACTCATCACTAGAACTCAAAAACCGCTGGGACCATCCAGTGGTTTTTAATCCATCCAGGATGGACAAAGATGAAATTTGGTACGTAGGTAGATTATAGTAAGTAGACGTCCGCTAAGAACGGATTTTGCGATATTCCACCGCTAAGGGGGCTTAATTGGGGATTATAGTTTGTAGGAAACATAAACAGCAGCTATAAGTTCGCCTGAGAGGTTATTTATACTGCAGCCTGAAAATAAAACTAAAAATGTGGTGTATAGAGAGGTTTTATAAAAATAACTATTAAATTATACTAAATTGTGCCTTTTAAAAAGTTACTCAGTGTGATAAGCATTTCAAGTGACTGAAATAAAAAAAAAAAGTTTGCGTTAAACATCTTAATATTCATGCGTATCTTCATAACCACGCGAACGTAGTCACGGGCAACAGTTAGTGTATTATAAAACAAAGTCCCCAAAAGCGTATGTGGTCGATTCCCTCAAAATCTACGGAACGGATTTTCATGCGGTTACACCAATGGAGAGAGTGCTTCAAGAGGAAGGTTTACGGAATGACTAAGCCGATTTTGATGAAAGTTTCACTGGAAGTTTGCTGGTAAAACTTTGTGAAAGACTGATTTCAACGCGGGGGAAGCCGCGGGCACAGCTAGTTTATTTATATTTATAAGTCCTCTACCACGCTGTGTATATATCGTCATTTGTAACGTGTCATAATATCAAAGTATTTCTCAATAAATGGGTTCATTTATTTTAATTTAAAATAAATAAATAATTTCATAATAAATTATTAAAATAACACTCGCAAAAGTTTAACGATCGCGAAAAACAAAAGTGTTTTTTTTTTTTTTAAATGAGCAGTCAGTATAGGTAATTCCTCTGGCAGTTAACTATAATATAATTTTAATTGAAAAAAGTTTTATACTAAATAAATATCCAATGGAGTCAAAATGAATATTAAAATCTATTTTAATAACTTTCAACTTTCATTTATCTTGAAGGTTATTGATACAAAGACCATTATCAGTATAAAATCGAAATAATAAACTTGGACGGAGTTATGAAAAAATTTCAAACTCAAATAACGGAGGATATTAATAAGAAGGGACGAGAGGTTTCAAAAGATTTACAAACAGAACCCTACTATATGTTACACGTTCAGTTCGATCGAGTTTCATTCGAGAAATCAAAAATTAAGGTTCTTGTTATCAAATGTAAAAATATAATAAATATAAATATACAAATATAATCTAAATATTGTATAAATAAAAATATTTTGGAAACTTGGCATAGAAAGAAAATTAGTATAGCGGTTCGAAAATTAAGGCAAATGTCGAAATAACTTTTCCCACGAACTTTTAAGACATTAAAAAACGTCTTTTACGTAACTGTCTTATTAATTGGTAAATCTGGCCCATCTTTATTTATAGACGCGAAGATTCGACTATGAAAAAAGGCTCAAGAAAAATAATTGATGCGTTCGAAATATGAGTTTACAAGCGCATGCTGAACATAAACTGAACACCAAAATATTTAGATGATATCCTCATTCTACTAAAAGTGAATCAAAAACACAAAACTTTAAAAATCCCAGAATATTGTTGAGTCGTATATTTGTCGAAAATAGACCGAAAGGTCATAGAATAATATCTAAGGCTATCTTTAAATTAATTCTAAGTGCATAAAAACTTCGTGAACCATATGTAGTTTTAAAAGAAATTTTATAAAGTTCTACCCATTTTCTACATATTCATACCATTCTACAAGGTGATATGAATTTCAACTCTTTATGACAAAAAACAAAAAAAAAACATTTTCTTAGCAGTAGAATATTGTAACCTTTTGCTGTCAAAGTACTTTTCTCGTGATTTCGTGCCTATATGTCCGTGATATTTACTGTCAATCTTAATACGAGCGTTGGCATCTATTGTGCTTGTATGAATTTTTTTTGTCTCATTTTGTCTTTCATAAAACATAAAGCCTTCGGTCTTAGTTTTTATTATAAATACTTGACAGCGACCAATATTTCAATCAAGCTATTTTTTTATTAATCGACCAAATATTTTGTATCAAAAAATGTCAATGACAAATTTCTTTAGGGGTTCGTCGAATCCTACCCAACAATACTTGTAAAATCGCTTATCATTAGGCAATTCCTGTACAAATATTTTCCAGCCAAGTCAGCGTTCACAATGTATAGGTCTATCTCAGTTCGAATCAATATTTTACTTCGAGTTACAATGGTAACGACATCGTGAGATTTTTTTCAGTTAATTTCAGGACAATCACTCTAAAAGTTATTAAAGAAACGCTACAGGAAGTCGGGATAGCGTTTATTAATCTAGTTTTCCAACGGTCCACCTTTTACTGGTTATTCAGATTAAAAATGTACCAGAAGTTTCTGTTTCATTTCTGTTTAAGTGAGACGAAACTCGTTTGTTGTTTCGTTGTTGGTTATTAAATTTCGTTTTGGACTTGGATCTTTTTGTATTTATATAAAAAGTTATTGTAAATTTTAAAACAGTGATGAATCAAGCAGATTGACGGTTTAATAAATAAAGCTGTTTTTAATTGTGAATCAATGAAGGGTTTTTAGTGTTGAGGTTCGTTCAAATCTACATTAATGTAACGATGATCAAACATGATGACAAACTTAATGAATAATGGACCTATTATTTAATATAAGTAAATTTTGGTAATGCCTTCATCATTAAAAAAAATGTATAATTAAATTTTGTCTCAGCTAAAGAGTTAGGTCTTCTGCTAAGTTATCTCTTTTCTATCTTTTAATGATATAAAACTATCCTTTTTGTTATTTTTTTATTACTTTTAAGGTTATACGATTCAGTATGTTACATCTCACTGCTGGGAATAGGCCTCTTTCCCGGTATAATAGAAGGATAAGAGCTTATCCACCACGTTGCTCTACTGTGGGCTGGCGGATATATTCAATACTATGAGTAACGATCAATATCAGGTGTTTATGATAACAACTGGAACCGATGGCTTAATGTGTTCTCCGAGGCACGGTGAAATATTTATATAAGTACTGAGTGTCTATAAAATATTTACAAATTGACATTTACAAAATGTGAAAAATCTATTAATGATAAAAAATATAACAAACCAATTTACTCGCTTTATGACAACATAAGCGAATATATCATAAACAATCGTTATGGCTATTATATCTATTGAAACAAATAATTAACTCATAATACACTATTCATATAGTTATACATTAAATATAATAAATTATAACGTTATTAACATAACAATAACGCAACTAATCTCTGCCTGTTCTCGCCTACTTACAGCAAATTACTGCCTTCTCTCCTGTCTCAAGATGACGACATAGATAACATGAGCGTAGATGTGACATATCAGCTGTAATTAAAATAATTTTATCGTCGTTAAAAAAGGTGACGTGTGTCATGTGGTTCCAAATATCATTGAGATTCTTTAATTACTTTTTGAGTTATATCTATATCTAATATTAAATATTACTATCAACTCATTGCTAATATATAAATTGACGATAAAATACTAACAGATAAAGTTTTTAAGCCGTAATGAAACCAATATATAACAAAGACAGCAAAAATATCTTACACAATGCTGTGCTAAAATTGAATTTCCTCGTATCGCAATAAAAGTATACAAGCCGTAAATATATTTCAGCTTATTACCTTATAATACGGGATATACATATTGGAAAGCAGACAACAATTTTCGTGGAGTAAATTTTAAACTTTAGCGTAAGCACTTAATTGCGTTCGTTTCGCTTCGTGGAGCCAAATTATTTTAAAGGATAATTTTATTTATTGTCTATACGGATTGCAGTTTTAAATTGACGGTGAATGTTTTCATTAAAAACAGTTTTTCTTGTTGTTTGGACAAATCCACTTATTTCGCACCGTTAGTGTTTCTATGGTCTTTACATTTTTGTTAATTTGATTTTTAATAGGTGTTTATTATTGAAGTTATTACTATACATTTCATCACTCACTCGCTTCAGTGAACAAAAATGGCGTGAACTCATGTGTGTTGCCCATAGTCACCACGCTGGGTGTCACACTGAAGATGCTGCTGCCCGTCTTTGGCCTGTGTATTTCAAAGCCAGCAGGATGGTTATTACGCCATCGGTCGGCTTTTTAAGTTCCAAGGTGGAAGTGGAACTGTTTTATCCCTTAGTCGCCTCTTACGACACCCACGGGAAGAGAGAGGGTGGCTATAATCTTTACTGCCGTAGTCACGCAGCAGACATATACATTTCATACTTTATGCGAATGAAACTAATAGAAATATTGGAATATTTAATATTTACTAGGGATTGTTCTTATTTTTTATTCTATTTTTTTGAAAACTGATGCCATAGCCAATGTTCACTAACAAGATTAGTAACATTACAAGTGCGTTGCTGACCCTATCTCCGACCATCCTAAGGAGCTCTGGCTAGCTTATTCTCCATAGAATTACGAGAGTACCTGAGAGTATTATTATTTAGCTGTAATATTCTGTAAGGTTCTTCACTAGAGGGGCTGTTCCAAGTTTTTGCAATATATTTCCTTGTACTATTAATAAAAAATATCTACATCCTTATCGTTCACGTAATTTCTGTTAGGACTAATATATATTCAGTGTTACAGCCAAAGAGCTTATAGCGCTCAACAAGTTAAGCTCGGGTGTTATCAGTTTTATTTAATGTCTTTACTTTAAATAAGCTGTTTATTGATTGAGTATGGTCATGTGCGTAATGGTCATGCGATTTCCAATATTCTGTGATTATTTCAGTCATTACAGTAGCAAGATTTGATGATTTTTATGGCAATGTCACATCTGATTTCAGATTAATCTATGACGAGTTATTATAAACCTACCATTAGAACAGTCGGATCTACCTAATTAAGTGGTCGCAGTTAACGTCTGCGGTATATAATAATGTTCGTAGTGTGTAGATGTATCTATTAGATATATTTCGAGCTTCCTCATACAAATTAGTTGATACTCGTGAGCTAAAACAATGCTGAAACTGCGCGTTAACTGTTGCGAGAAAACTGAGCACAAGTACACAATCAAACAATGAACGCCACAATTTCGTAGTTAAATCTCACTCAAAATTTTACCAGTAGTTCACTAACGTCAAAATCGTAATTACGTTTTGTTAAGTTCTGTAATAAAATTAAAAAGATATAATTTTGATAAATTCACAGATTGTATATAACATAAATAAATGATCTTTATCAATCGTTAATAATAATTAGTGAAGAAAATTAATGTATAATAAAAACAATAATTCTAAATAATACATAATATTAAAAACATCGTAAATATAATACAAGATGTACTCTTAGTAAAGTAATCAATCTATTTGCCGCTAGATGGCGTTTTATATAAACCGAAATTTTTCATATGCTATATTTTATAACAACTGTTAGGTAGGATTGTATGTCTAAATACCTATATATATAATTATTAACTACAACTTTAGCAAAATATTTTCACAGTTTGCATCCTATTATTATTTTCAGTTTTAGGCCATATTAATACCAAAATACAATACATTTAAAACCACGACTAGTATGGCGTAAAATGTACATTTAGTATTGAATCAACTGTACGTAAATGTAAGCTTTGTGACAAATAGCAACACATGCAGCTTTTATTATCATTTTGCACAAAATAGAATAATGTACGGTAATATTTTTGCCCCGTTTAGCTGCATTTACCGGGATGGAAATTCAACGGAAATATAAATTATCCTGTGGTTTAACTAAGTATAAACATAGAATGAATGTTTTCGAATACACAGATTCATTTTTAATTTAAACAATTTGAAATAAAACAAACAACTGCAACTGTGTAGTTTATTAATACATATATAACCTTTTTGATAGATTCAGCCTGTAACATCCCACGGCTTAAACCTCTTTCTTCAAGTAGGAGAATTGTCTTCATATATGAGTAGCTATAAAGTTAGCGTGTATAAAGTTTATATGCTTTATAATAATTGGTTTATAGGAGATTTTTATGGTTTTACTTGTGTGTTCCATGAATAGACTTCCTTAAATATAATATTTATCAACTTATCAACAATCTGGTAAATTCGTTTGTCAATAAGTAGTCAGTGATGAAATCATTCTTTTTGAAAAAGTTTATATAGGAGTAATAGCAAAAGAGTTCTATTATTGAAATTTTGAAATGTTTGTGTTGACTTTTTTAAATAATAATTTTTAAAAATGTATAAGAGAGAGAACCTTTTTAGATGTATACGTAATACTAGCCATACTCGTGCGAATAATACACACTAAATAAGTATAATAATTATCAGTTTACAAATTGCAAAAAAAGTATTTATACGTGAGTTGATTTGAAATTGAACAAATAATTTACCGACCGTCAATCATATTGTCGTTGTTTCAAAATTAAAGCCACCAGATGGCAGCATTGCCGTATTGTGTCTCGATATATAAGATTTTACTAATTAATTAATTTACAAAATAAAAAGCAATAATACATTTTTTAGTTATTCATACTGGTAGAGCAAGCAATTATCTATATAATGATATATAATTTATGTGTAATAATTGTGAGGTCTTTTCTAAAAAGGGCGGCAAACTCCTTAGCATATTAATATATATGATAATTTGGGAAGTTACAATTTTCTTCATTTAAATTACATCATAGCCCAAAAATATTCTGTTGCTTGACAAATACGATCTTTTTACAAAGATAATGATATTAATTTATTTCATTACGTAATCGCAAAACGTTCCTTATTGTCAACTTCAGAACAAACAATAAAACCTTATCCGTTTCAGCTCCCGAATCTCATGTAAGAACTTGACATTACGAAATGTATAATTTGACATTACGATGGACCATTATTGCTCAGTTATTACAACTTGCGTAACAGATGAACACATTGTTTTGTAGTTATTACCTTACGTCTTTTTTGATATTAAATTATAAGCTATAATAATTATATTACATTCTTATCATGACATAAAAAACAGAATATTTCACGATAAATCCTAATAAACGCATCTACAAGGTAAATTCGCTTCCATCCAGCGGTAGCGGTTCGGATTTATACGTTTTTTACGTATCCACTAGAACGTGACCTGCCAACGAAGAGTATTCAAAAATTAAGTCGTTATCATCTTACAAAGTTGTTTCGTATTCCGAGCGAATATTTCTCAAATGATATAAAAAGAAATTTATTGTACGCATTTCAATTACAGGTATCTATTTTCCATTTTGCATATAAATAAATTATGGTTAGATCATATTCTTATTTTATTGTAATAAAATTTATATGTGTCTCGCATAATTTGAGCGACGCGATAATGTTTCTACAATTAAACTATGCTTTTAATTGTAAAAACAGTATCGCGCTTCAGCCTGTATTATCCCACTGCTGGGCATAGGCCTCTTTCCCCATGTTGGAGAAGAATCAGAGCTTAATCCACCACGCTGCTCCAATACGGGTTGGTGGATATATTCCCCACTAAGATTAACGATGGCTATCAACGTACATGATAACAACTGGGACCGATGGCTTAACGTGCTCTCCGAGGCACGGTGGGGAGACCCACAAGGACTGCACGAACAGCCAGACCACAGCAAACATCAGATACAAAAATATGAAAAAAGATCGTAGGTTTTTTTTTCATATTTTTGTATCTATCTTTTTAAATGTTTTATTATTTTATTTTTTAGCCTACATGCTTATGTTTGTGTTTTAATTTTTTTTAACTTATTCAGTGAAATTCGCAAAGATTGCAATGACGGATAAATTATCGAAAACTAGCTACTATAACCTATTTAGGAATTTTCATTTTGAAAATAAGAAAATAGCACATATGTTACTTAATTTTAATATTGACGAATTCACGAACGTGAAAATAAACAATACTTTTTTCTGTTTTGACTCGAAGTAAAGATAATAACTAATGTTGATAAAATAAATCAGGTGTCTGCGAGATACTATTAAAGTTGTTTGTGGATTGATGTCGTGATTTTGCGTGAATTACTGATATTGAATGATGATGAACGATTATAATAGTAATAATATTACAATGGATATACGTTACGTTACACGTCTTGTGGTTTTATGTGTATTTGCAAATGATCCTCTGATAATACCTCAAAGCACTACAGCTTGCGGTCAATTATTATAAGCTCTGGATGAGAGTGGACATCTTTGATCGTATACTTTTCTTACCTATTTCTCCTATACTATAACATTAATGTAATATTTTTACCAGGAATTAAATGAATACTATAAATTTTTCTCAAACTTAGTTTAAAATTATGTTATATGTTTTAAAACTCACTTCTCACTCCCACGTCACTGTAGACATTTGATTTTACGGAAATTACCGCGATTGTCATTTTGAAACTGTCGATATTTTGCCGACGTTTTAAACGCTTTGGTCACGGGAGACTCTGAAAAAAATGCTACAATTTTTTTTATTTTCGTTTAATAATGCCCAGCTTATCGTTTACGTCTGAACTAGTACTGTGTTTACCATAAACAAATCATATTTATTAAAATATTTACCGTCTAGCAAACTATTTAAGAATCAATATTAAATATCAACTTTTGTTGAGTTGTTCAAAAAGAAAATTAAATTAAAAAACTTGGTACATATTTCAAACGATACATATTTATTTCACTGATGCTATTTGTCAAAATTATGAATAAAAGTTTGTTACTTAGCATATGTGCAAGGACTAGAAGTTAACTCGGTGTTTCTTGTGCTATAACCAACATTATATGACGCCTGTTTCCACTACAATTAGTTACAGTATGCTATTTTATAGCCCAATTACTTCTAAATATGCATGGTTATAATACATATGTATAACCTTTGGAATCACTGGCAATGTAATAAAATATTATCTTAATAACTTCATTTCAAACTTATTATTCCTCTTAGATACGATTCAATTCATATATTTTTTTTATATTTTACAGTCTAACTTATTTTAGACCTCAAAATGACAATTCAAATAATTCATATCTAATAATCTAAGAATATTGATCATATAAACAAAGATTATTGGTTAATTAAAGGTTAATCATCATTTATCAAAGGATTAAATCAGATATATCTTTTAATGAAACAACTTTTTTCGGATTTTATCGCGGTTTATTATTAACTTTTGAGGACTCCCGTGACCATGGTTGCTGTAAAGTATCCGAAACGTCGGGAATCAAAAGTTAATAATAAACCGCGATAAAATCCGAAAAAAGTTGTTTCATTAAATGAGTAAAATTCGCGTAAACATTAGAAAACAATATCAGATATATCTATTTTTATATAATGTTATTGTATAAAT
The DNA here is from genome assembly GCF_905220565.1 of Melitaea cinxia. Lineage (NCBI taxonomy): Eukaryota > Metazoa > Arthropoda > Insecta > Lepidoptera > Nymphalidae > Melitaea > Melitaea cinxia. The sequence continues at coordinate 2,680,542 of NC_059409.1, read as the reverse complement.
CTGAACCAATACTTAGTACATAATATGATTTGATGTAAATTTATTTCCCAAATGAATTTTCTAACAAATTTTACGCCCTTTAACAATATTAATCCACCCCTTAGCCTTTGCTAACTCGCTTAAAGAGATAATAACTGGATAAGGGTAGACCTATAACTAACAATGGTTTTATTTATGAAATGCTTATTTTAAAATATTATATTATTTTAAAATTTATTTAAATTGTATCATCATCATCATTTCGGCCTATCACAGACCACTGTTGGAGATGGACCGCCGCAAATTCGCGCTAAAAATGGCGTGAATGTGTTTGCCTAAATTGTAAGTTTTAATTAAAAATTATTTATTTTAAAATTTAATTTACCTTTAAATTTTTATTAATTTTTTATTATTATTTAATTTGTTATATTTTATTTATATAAGCAATTTCCAAGATTTTATTAATTTTTATAATAAGGATGGAAATATTTTTATTTTTTCGCCAATATTTCGCATCTAAACAGGCGAAAGGAGCCACAGATGCTTTAAAAAAAAAGGTAAACGTAAGAACGGAATAGAACGCTTCCGATTCTTTCACTCAAAATAAGAAATGCATCGAGAAAATTTAAAAAATATAATTCCTGAACATGACTCGTAAAATATACATTATAAAATTTTACTGAAAACTTATACCGTTTTGGGGCATATATAATAACCTATGTAATCAAAATTACTACTTCAATTCATACAAAATGTTCTATCAAAGATATTTAGAGTATCAAGAGTAAGCATGGTCAAAAATTAAATAATTTATAAAAATAAACGCATAATTAATCTACAAAGATTAATGGTTACCCTATATCGATATTTTTCTTCTAATAGGCTACAGTTTCATTAAAACACACAAGCTTTGTATATATTTTAACAGTTTATAAAATAAATTTCTAGTTAAATATGGTGTAAAATGTGATTAATTGAAATGCTTATTAAGCATGTGTATATTAAAAGGGGTCGCACAGCCGGCGGCGATATTTGATGACTTTCCTCAATTCGATTTCAAAATTTCATGCCGGGGCTTAAACTCAATAGGCGACATGACTAACTCAATTAATGTAATCACTTAGGGATTAAATAGCTTGTAGGTCTAGTCGTGAATGTCTATAAAATTCGTTTGAGTCGAAAAACATAAATTCTAGAAATATTAATATACCACTTAAAAAAAAACTGAACTGACTGAACTGCAAATAGATTCAAAATCGCGGTGACTATTTTTTTTATGTTTATGCCAATTATTTTCTCTTGATTTTCAAACTTATTTATATCTTATATTTTTTATGCATAGGTCGGCAAACAAGCGTTCGGTTTTTATTTACTTATTTATTTGATAAAAAGGTTCACCAACAGTAATACATTCATAAAATTAAAAAACTAAAAACTAATACTAACTACAAAAACCAATTAAAGGTAAACGCAGCATGCAAGTATACAAAAAAAAAACAAATTTACCTGATGGTAAATGGCTTACCTGATGATAAATAATTATCGTAGCCTATGGACGCCTGCAACACTATAAAAATTGCAAGCGCGTTACCGAACCTACACTTAGTCCCCGCTCTCGTTCTTCTTAGGAGCTCTAGTCCCCACCCCAGTCTGTCTGTCTGTCTGTCCGTCCGTCCGTCCGTCCGTCCGTCCGTCCGTCCGTCCGTCCGTCCGTCCGTCCGTCCGTCCGTCCGTCCGTCCGTCCGTCCGTCCGTCCGTCCGTCCGTCCGTCCCTCCGTCCGTCCGTCCGTCCGTCCGTCCGTCTGTCTGTCTGTCTGTCTGTCTCTCTGTCTGTCTATCTATCTATCTATCTATCTATCTATCTATCTATCTATCTATCTATTTATTTATTTATATATGTATGGGTACATATTTTTATTTCAACAGTAACAATGCCATTAAACCATTATTGGGTTTGTCTCGGCATAATGACAGAATGCATGAAAGACAGAAGAAAGTTTTTGTTAATCCTCGACGGATTTTTTCTTAAAAATTTTTCAAACAACAACGGCATTTTAAATAAATAAGTTTAGTAGTACTGTAATAAAACCGAATTTCCTTGGTACTCGTAGGTATTAAAATGTACTAACATATATATCTGAACTGTCCCAATTTTGGAAAATTAATACCTTTTGTCATAATATATATGCACATACATCATACAATAACTTACCGTTATATTTATTAGTTCAGACATTAAGGAGAAAAATATGTACTTAAGTAGAAACATTAAAAGTTTCCAGATCTTATTTTCAGGGGAGCTATGTAATAAATAAAAAGAGCACTGGTAGTTTTAACTTTTCAGTTCAGTAGCGTCGCAGTGAAATCTAGCGTCATGTGGTTACAATTAATTGATAAAATAATTTAAAATATATTATTATTAATATTATTAATATTATAGCTCATATAATGATTTATTTATATATATAAAAACACAGCTTGTTTATTGAATAAGGTGACTGATATGATATTTAACATAAAATTGAAATTTTAATTTTCAATCGCTTAAATATTTTATTCTAGATAGTGTCCCTAACAATAAGATTAAACAAAAAACGAGTGTTCCTTAGACCATACGACTGAAATGAAACTTCTTTGGCTTGATCATACAATGTGTAAGTATATATATATATATATATATATATATATATATATATATATATATATATATATATATATACGTTTAAGTTTAAGATTTATTTATTTAAAAAAAGATGTAATAATTAAACTAACATAGTATGTAAGATATATTGTTTACTAACCAAAATGAGTCACTGGTTTCTTTAATAAGTAATATATTATTATTATATATTATATTATTAAGTGTCCCTATATTTGTCGCTATAGCATATTTTATTCGTAACATAAAAATAAACCCGGATTTCGTAGCAGATGTTGTTACAAAACGAATAAGGAAATAATTATGAATAAATTGCAGGTGCTTACCGTCGTTTATTAAAATACTAAACGATGTGTGCATTAACATAATTAATTTAAACTAGAATTAATAGCTTAATAGTATGTAGATACAGACATTTTTCTATATGATAAAATTTTAGTTGCTTACGTAAAATATCTATATGATAAAATTTTCGTAAAATATTGTCACTAAATATGCAAAATATTTAATTTTTAATAAAAGTCGATCTGATACGCATTATAATGTATAAATATATATATAAAAAATCTTCAAAAGCGCTACGAGTAACATAATTTAAAAAAAGCTACTTCACACGTCGTTCATAAATATATCCAAAATAATTTATTTGTTACACATATTTAGTAAAAATTGTGCTGTATGGTTACGGCAGTAAAGAATGTAGCCACCCCCTCTCTTCCCGTGGGTGTCGTAAGAGGTGACTAAGGGATAACACAGTTCCACTACCACCTTGGAAGTTAAAAAGTCGACCGATGGCACTGTAGCCATCCAACTGCTGGCTTTGAAATGCACAGGCCGAAGACGGGTGGCAGCGTCTTTGGTGCGACAAAGCCAGCCCTACGATCACCAACCCGCCGGCCACGCCATTTTTGGTGCGAACTTGTGGAGGCCTATGTCCAGCACTGGATTGCGATAGGCTGAAGTGATGATGATGATGATGAATAAGTATTATTGAAGTAAAACTTCTTTACACACGCTTAACTTGGGAAGTAAGCTGCTAAATGCGTGACAAGAGCGTTACGAAAAGTAGAGAGTAGAGAAAAGAGAGAGAGAGTTACGTTTCGTAAGTTGTACTTAACTTATTAGAGCTATCTTATAATCCTATACTTTGTTTTTCAATATACTGTTCTTATATAAAAAGACCACTTCAAAAACTACGTCATATTTCATACACAAATTGTGAATTTTGTTGAAAACATTTTTTGTTCCTATCATTTTTCTCTACGTAAAGCTAGGCACACCGAACTGGAATTCACTAGACACAGGTTTAAAGGAGTTTTTATTTTCAGGCTGTATTGAAACGACAGTGGATGTTTTACGTGCATGTCTATAACAGAATCCATTTGATTGATTGGAAAGATCGTTTTATTTAGAAATTGTATATCTAAGGTTAAAAATATAATCCATAAGTAAATGACTTGAAAAATACATAACATGAACGTGACATAAATTTTATCAACTTATATGCTCTGTTCTGAAAATGGATAAATAATAATTGTGTTTGCTGGAAAACAAAAAAACAGACTTCAATTACATCGATAAGCAATACAAAGTATTTAATTGATTTTTTTTGGTATCTCAGGGGGGATCCATTTGCGGGTGATATCCAGGATGCCCGGGTAGGCATTCCTAGACCTTATGTCGGCTTCAGCACTTGGGGGTGCAATACCGATCAAAACCCCTGCGGGAGCCTTCAGCTGCTTTAATTGGAGGTCCCGGATCTGCAGGCAACAACTATTTTTTCGTTTAGGTAGACGGATAGGTTCGTTTAGAATTAATGTTTAATTTCCGTTAATATAGTTCGCAATTATTAATTTAATTTGAAGTGATATTGGTTTTTAAGATGGTGAAAAAATGGGGGGCACTATAAAATAATTTATCCTAAAAGTGGGCAAAATTTGGGAATTTTAGGAACCCCAAAGTTTGGAATCCCCTGCTGTAGGTAGACGAAAAAATAGTCAAGTAAAAGCGTATTATTAGATAAAACTATAAAAGTAGTTTTTAGATCTCAAATAAATTTAAATGGGACCAAATCGACACCAACAATTTATACTACGCCAATTCGACTTTTCCATATGTTTGTTTTTTTAATGCGTCCTTGATAAAATGTGTTTTTATATGTAATAAAAAAAATTGTGAAATTGCAATGAATAAATTAACTATTAAAGATACCAAATTTCAAAAAGGTTTCTTAATTAATATAAAAGGTATCACGTTTTTCCCTTTTATAAGCCTTTATTGTAAAGTTCACTTTTAAGAGTTAGCCTAGCATAAATTGCTGGTGTCGAAATGACACGCACCACCTTTCGATTATTTTTTTTATCGAAATCGGTCAACCCAGTCAAAAGTTTTGAAGTAACATATATAAAAAAAGTTACAATCGAATTGAGAACCTCCTCGTTTTATTGAAGTCAGTTATAAAAATACTGATGAATTATCAATACAATACAAAAGTTTAATTCTCCCTGAAATTTCATATACATGGGTAAGTTAACATTAACTAATTCCAAGATTCGAATTATTTGTCAATCCATCCATCATGTTTAATAGTTTCATTTTTCAACTGTATTGGGCAAAACTTTTAATATTAATAAATAAAAATAAATGCTAACTTTTACTATTAATTTTAAATAGCTATATTAAGTCCAAAATTTAATTAAATATTAATGGACGTTGGCGCAGCGGTCACAGCACTGACTGTTGCGCTGGCGATCGCGGGCTCGATCTCCGCTCACGTCAGACATTTGTATTTACCATATAGATGTTTATCGTCTTGGAAGTTTGTGCTTGTGTATTATTATGTGTGTTTCCGGACCCCCGACATAATATGACAAAATCTTACAAGGAACCGTTGAGTGTGAAGCGTTTATTTATTTATTTATTTACTTATTTATTTATTTATTTATATATTTATTTATTTATTATCATTTAAAGAGTCATACAAGAAAAATGTTTTTGGCGCTTTTACTTTGTACTTAAAGGCGGAATTTTTTATAATACTTTGTGTTGTAATTTCGTCAGACATAAAACATTCTTAAGTGCGTAAATGTTTTTACTGCCTTAAATAATGTGAGAATGATAACATTTAGTATGATTCTTGATATCGTATTTCGATAATGTACCATTATATGGTAATAACCATCTCACATTAGTCAAGGCTGTAAAAACATTTACGCACTTAAGAAAATTTTATGTTTTACGAAAACACAACACAAAGTATTATAAAAATTCCGCCTTTAAGTACAAAGTAAAATCGCCAAAAAAATCGAACATCATAATGTGTTCAATATTTTAAAAGTTCATCGATTACAAATAAACAAATCCAAATGTATCTATAATATTATTATTATACCCTCTTCAACCCTCATTTTTCTTCCTCACCTCGCACTATTTATCTGAAGCTCGATCTAAAAAATAAAAAGTATCTTTGTCCGACCGCATCTATCAATATAATGATGGCCACTCAAAGGTTAAGGATACTTTTTCGGACTGGGATAACCGTCTGATGAGAGCGGTCTGGTTAAGGTGACCATGGCTTTAAAATGTTTAAAGGTTAAATTAATCGTTTCTTGCTTAAAAAAGTTTAATTTATAACAAGTTACTAAAGTTAAGTTATTTAAAATAATGTGGAAACATTACGTAAAAGGACTTAAATGTCATATACTCTTAAAGTTGTATACTAATTGTTTTATACTACTGTTGGAAAATGTAGTGGTGTGAAGACATCATAATATTATAAGTATAAATAAAATATTATACATATTTACAATTCACAACTTAAGAAATAAATATTTACAGATAGTTTTGGTATAAATCATGTCCGCGTGGAACTGTGCCAAGAATGCTGGCAGCATTTCCCCGTTGAATCGCTATGCCGATTCTCTGGGCAAAAAATGCACCAGCCCTCTTGTCACCAGTGGAGATTAATCAGTATAAATTGTGCGTAGATCAAATTGTAATCTATGTAAAATAAATAATAAACAATAAAAGTAATAGTATAGGTATAGGATACTGTAATTGTAATGATAAGGCTTTATATATTATGTACTTAATAAGATAGGATTAGTCATATAACATATTAATAAAAATAAAAATAAAAAGTTAAATGAATAAAAAGATTTTCTAAGTACACAAAAAAAGTACCTACTAACAATAACATAGGTTAAATGTACATTGTAATTAGCAAATAAGTGTACATATATTGTAGTTAGAAAATAGGTGTACATATATTGTAGTTAGCAAATAAGTGTAAATATAATAAAAATAATAACTATAAAAAAAAAAACAGTATGTAGAATAGTCTTGGACAGTGGGCTCGCGTCGATTTTTAGAGATTCTAAGGCTAGCTATTAAGTTTTCTAAAGTTGCAGTGAAGTACCGATGCATGTTTAAACAAAAAAAAAAAATATATATGGAATGACAAAAGCACTGGCATTATAAGCCCGTGGATATATCACTTACATAAAAAAAAGTTGTATACTAACTAATGTTACACTTTTGTCAAGTTAATTTACATTACTTTAAGTATAATAACCCCCTTATATATCGTATTGTATTTTAATTAATCAGAAAACTGTACTTGATTTTAACTATACAAAAAAGCGTTCAAGGATATAGTTTAAACTTGTACACTAAACGTGATTATTGAATTAAAAATCAATTAATAATAAATATTATCCGGCAGAATATAGAATACGTGGACACTAGGTCTAGATTCCTCTAACGAGAGGTATCCATCACTGGTGATGTGATCATCCAAATTGGGTCGGATATCCGATGGAAATTCTGCCGTATTTTACGATTTTTTTTCTTACTTTATTAAGGATTTGGCGGCATATGTTTGGTGTAATAAATTTTCATTTCACTCGTAAAAGTTTTTTAAAGAATTTACTTATTTTTAAGTATATGTAACGCAATGTAATGAAAAGCACAATTCTCATTTATACATTATTTTTATTTTATATATTATCGTAATAAGCCCAAAGTATGTTTATTTTTTATTCAAAAATTGTTCAGAAAATGATTTAGTTTGAAAGATGTACTTGAGAAAAATCGATTGACAGTTAGACTAATTTTAATTGGTTAGTATTTGCTAGTTTACTTTATTTTAAATGGAATAAAAATTCTCAAAATTAAGATAATAATGTACAAACTATTAATTAATACATATTTATACAGTTTTATAAACAATTTTATGGATAAAAATTGTGTTCCACAGATATTCAAAGAATTAAGTTCATTAAATATAAAAGTCGCTAACACTATTATTAATTTGCAAAATGTGTTTTGTTGTTGTGTTTGTCATTTTACAATATTTTGAACAAGCGACTTTTCATGTGTTTCATCATTACAGCCTATACAGTCTACTGCTGGACATAGGCCTCCACAAGTTTACGCCAAAAATAACGTGAACTCATGTGTAACACAGTTCCACTACCACCTTGGAACTTAAAAAGCCGACCGGTGGCGGGATAACCATCCAACTGCTGTCTTTGAAATACAAAGGCCGAAGACGGGCAGCAGCGTCTTCGGTGCAACAAAGCCAGCCCTGCGATCACCAACCCGCCTGCCCAGCGTGGTGACTATGGGCAAAACACATGAGTTTCATGTATTTACGTGACCACAATTAACTGAGGTAGGGCACAGTAGGAAATTTCCTGCTCAAAATATGGAGCAGCCCGACTGGTACCTCGATCTGACAGAAGATCACACCTAAATAATATTGTTTTAAAGCAGTATTGTGTTCCTGTTGGTGAGTAAGGTGACCAGAACTTCTGGGGGGGAATTGGGGATAGGGTCGATAACGCGCTTTCAATGATTCTGGTGTTGCAGGCGTCTATAAGCTACGGTAATCGCTTATCATCAGGTTAGGTAAAGTCAGGATCTAGTTAGATACATACAAAAAAGTTCTTACAATAACGTGTGTCGACATATATATGGAAGTAATTAATAAATTGTCTGTAAACGTCTCACAGTAGGGCCTCGTTCTATTGTGTCAGGCCTCTTCTGCGTGTGCAGGAAAATGGTTCTAGCCTTATCCAATATGCCAATAAATTGATTTGTGAATAAAAAATGTAAAAGATCATCAAATGAGTTAACAAAATTAAACACATATAAAAAAAACAAAGAACTTAGAAAGCGCGTCTTATTTTTTTCCTGTTAGAATAGAATTTAAGAGAATAATACTAGAAATTCAAAATATTTAAACATTTTTTAATATCATACCGAAATTTTTTGATATAATGATTTTCATATTTTAGGCTAGGTTTAAGCGAACCGTGGCGCTGTCTATAGTGAGTTCTTTACAGAAACCCGTAACTCGATCTAACGGAATCTATCATAATTTTGATCTAACGGGTATATCGTTCCATAGCTTAATTGGCTAGAGCACCGACACGGTCAGTCGATGCAGATGCAGGTTCAATCCCCGCTGGAACGGTCGATTTTTGATATGATATTAAAAAATGTTTAGAATTCCTAATGTGTGGGTAACGCAAAAATAAAATCGTACAAATCCAAAATATTTAATAAAATATTACTTATAAGAATTATCCGCAAAATTATTTTCGATTTTTTTATTCATTTTAATTAATAATAAGTGAAAAGCAAATTAATAAAACTCGAAGTATTAACTTATTTGAATCTGCAAATATTCATTAGGGATGTCCAATTTCATCAAGATTTGGAAACCTTTGCAAAGTTTTACAATCTTAAGTTTCAACTTTACATTGAGTTACGTGATATAGTATGGTATATTTTTGGAAAAAATAATATGTTTTCTATGAATATTTATATGATAATAAGTAAAAGTTCAATTTTAAAAGATTATTTTTGTGTTACCCACACATTAGGGAATCCAGCGGGGATCGAACCTGCATCTCCGACTTACCGTGTAGGTGCTCTAACCAATTAAGGTATGGAACTATGTACCCGTTAGGTCGAAATTTTCGATATGATGATTTTATATTCTGTAGTTATATTGTCGGAACAGTCGACTTTTGATATGATATCAAAAAAAAAATGTGTAGAAGATTAGTTGGATGGGATAAAAATTTTGAGTTAAATCCCATAATACAATATTGAATTAAAGTAAACGACCTATAAATTACTTACTGCTAGATGGAGGCCTATGGTTTGGTTGTTGATTCCTTTAATATGATTAATTGTCACCATCATCTATCTATGACAACAGCTGGGACAAAATATATTAAGTACTCTTTGAGGCCTGTAAAATGACACAAAATATATAAACATTAATCAAGTTCTCCGGAATTAAGACTTATTCTTATACACTAGAAAAGTTATCATGATATATTAGTCATGGACTATAAAAGCTCTTTCAGTAAAAGCGTAGGCAGCACCCGTTCACGTCCAATAATCTGACAATGTATGTGTAAAATTTAAAACAAATATAATATAAGCGAACTGATTGCGCTATATTTTAATATTATAGATCGCAATGTAGAACCTCAACCTTAGACCTATTTACTTAGTGTCAGCTATTTATATTGCGTTGTTCCATTGTTTTGGTCGAAATTTCCGTCAGACGGAAACTTTATCGTTTCTAATCAACCGTACTTTGCGATTCCAAAAGTTGTTTAATTCGTTGATACCCCGAAAATGTTCTGATCCTGTGATTTATGAATCTTACTAATATTGTAAATTCGAAAATTTGTATGGATGGATGAATTAATATCAACCCTTTAACTCATCCATTTAAATACTCTGTAACTGGTTATTTCAGTACTTGCTATGAAGATAGTTGGTGATTCTTGATCCAGAAGATCACATCGGCTAATTCTTACTCAGAAATTCCTACAGGATTGGGAATTGTTGAGGGGAAACCACCAAGGACAGCTTGTATTAATGATGATAATTGATTTTATTATAGTCATTTATCAAAACTTGAAATAATAAAAGTATCAAATTAACATCAATTTTCATAAGTCACAATATTTTTGGGTAAAAAGAATGATTTTACGGTTCATATTCCACTGCTGGGTGTCTTTCTCCATGTATGAGAAGGATTAGAGCATAATTCATAATGCTTCTGCACTGCGGGTTGTCGCATATATTCCCTACCATAAGTTACAATCTCTATCAAGTGTATATGATAACAAGCAGGAACAGCTTAACGTGCTCCCCGAGGCATGATAGGGTGATCCACAAGGAAATAAATTCAAATCTGAAAGAAATACGTGTACGAATATAAATATCCGCCCAAAGCAGGAATGAAAGAAACCTTGCTCGCCACCACCCGCAAATAACAGCTGCTTAGGCGTTTACCTAGCACACCAAACGATATATCTGAGCGTAAATGATTAATAATAATAATTATTATTATTTATTTATTTTCCAAGAATATGGTATACAAGTTGTCAAATAGAGACAAATTTTGTTTTTCAAAGCAATCCATGTCAGTATGACTTGTGTAAGCATAACATACCCATATTCATTTTACAATAAATTTGTAATATAGAATGTATCGAACCGCAACTTTTAAACTTTAAAAGCAATATTGTACGACATTTATAACTCAGAAAATGGTTCCATAAAACTAATTTCACGTCATAAGTTCGCCGTAACCATATTGAATAGTAAAACTGTCTCCTATAGAGAGTTATCGACATAAAATAGTTTGGAATTTCGCCTATTACTGGAGAAACTGACAGGCGGAGAGTTTCGAAACAAATTATATTAGGTATAACCTAGCGTTGTTTATGTAATTTACAAGAAATTATTACATTTGCTTATGTGAAGGCTTATACAAGTATAACTATATTTTCATTCCTAAATTTACATGTCTATGAAACATCTATATAATTATTTGAGAAAACGATCTTTGCATAATTTAAACTAACTTAGGCTTTAAAAAAGTGATATATAGAAATTTAGTGTTGAAATCAGCTAAAAAAAGGTATTTTACGGTATTTTTTTTAATTGATTAAATTATTTGTCCACTGTTGAAAAAACGAAAAAGCCAACGATATCCAGTCACATTATAATGACTTGTTAACGATAATATTATAAGTTATTTCTTTGAAGATTGCTATCCTTACCTCCATATTGTAATCATTTGAAATTCAAAGTTATATACATCTATTGCTCTTCAATCAAGTAACATGCAGGATTACGCCTCAATCTATTTCCATTACAAAGACCGAGGTCTAAATATAGCAAGGTAGCATTCATAGGTCGCTACAGCAGAGGACAGTATCCTTAATTAAATTTCGGAACACAACCTGTACATCAGCTTAAAATCCCTTCGGTTTGTCAGTGCAAGTCCCGACAATGTTCACTCACACACGATTATTACGTTTTAACGCTCAAGCATGGCGACGAATTGACAACTGAACGCACAGTCTAATACTACTTACAAGTTGATGATGAAAAAGTATATTCAGATACATGAGATCTGAATAATTATATTTATGTCCATTCTTCTTCTTCCTCGTTCCCTCAATGATGAGGATCGCGACTACGAATGATATGACTCCATTGAAGGCGATCGTAAGCAGCATGTATTGCACGGTGCAAGCTGCCTCCCACCGTATTCTTGATGACTTTAGACCATCTTGCTGGTGTCCTACCTTTGGCGCGTTTTCCTTTATGACCATAAATTAATGTTAAATGGAATTTGGAATTTTAAGTAAAACTATGACGAATAATCGTATTTTTTATACAACTGGGTCGGCAAACAAGCGTACTGCTCACCCTACCCCAAATACCCCTAGCAACTCTAGTCACCTTACTCACCACAGGAACACGACATTATTTGTCAGAAGTATTATATGGCAGTGATTTCCTATAAGGTCGAGGTACTTCCCCAGTCGGGCTGCTCCAGATTTTGAGCAGCAAATAAGGTTAGTAATTTTATTTGTTTATAGCCTTGTTACTTTATTTCTCAAAGGATAAAGTTTATTCGTTTGTTCAATTTTAATTGCTTATCTTTTCTCTCCTCCGTACCATCGTATAATAAACATTATATATACTGTAGGGTGGAATAATTTGATAGAGATTTAGTAATTTGATTTCAAAATAAACTCTAAAAATCATAACATAAATAGGGGATGTCGTAAACATAACATTAAATCGCTTTACTTTCCTGTAATGCTAGCGTGTTTCAATAATAGGTCTTATGTCATTGAGATGAGGTACATATTTCATTGACACTACGTAAAATATGTACTAATTATTCCTTTTGCTCCCTTTCATACCATTTAAGCGGTACCTTTTAAGCAATTGGACAAAAATATTACTTAATAAGCTAAAAGTATAAAATAAATAACAAAAGTGTGTTAATATAGTGTGTAAATATTTCACTGTTGGATTAATTATTATAAAAATATAGAAACGTGAAAATTACTTATACGCAAATAGGTTTCAAAATATTTTTGAATCATCATCATACAAAAGCTGTGTGGCTACGGCAGTAAAGAATATAGCCACCCCCTCTATTCCCGTGGTTGTCGTAAGAGGCGACTAAGGGATAATACAGTTCCACTACCACCTTGGAACTTAAAAAGCCGACTAATGGCGGGATAACCATCCAACTGCTGGCTTTGAAATACACAGGTCGAAGACGACCACCAACCCTGCGCTCACTAACCCGCGTGCCCAGCGTGTTATAGGCAACGCACTTGAGTTCACGCTATTTTTGGCGCGAACTTGTGGAGGACTATGTCCAGCAGTGGACTACGATAGGCTGAAGTGATGATAATGTGATTAATTTTCCCTTTTTTATATTGAAATGTTTAAATTTGTTTTTCTTTTATTATTTGAACTGCATGTGTTTAGTATTTTATATTCCTAACTTTTGATTTTGCACTATTGTTAAGTTACCTGTTTTGATTTTAGTTTTTTTTTTTTTTGTGTAATGCATGCTATGTCCACATCTAGGAGACTCAATTGTACATAACTACTTTACACTTTGTCCTTCACTTTATATGTCTATATTAAACGATTGTAGTCAGTTTTGTGGGCTATTTAAAAAAAAAAAATAATAATGATCATACAAAGTCGTGTATTTTACATAAAATTCTTTGATTAATTACCTTGTTTATTAGAATCTGCTGAGGAAATTCGGCAAGAATTTTTAGATTCTCTTTTAAAAACTATTATTAATGCATTATCTAAACATTATTAAGTTCTGAGTTACGCCAAAATTTCTTTTTTAGTGCTTTATTTTGTGTTTATAATTCAATTGTGATTGAAATTAAGCACTTCATAGCATGTCAACTAAATATAAAATATCTTTTGTATCTATTTGTATCTATTTTTGCAACCCAGATTTTTCAGGAAAATAAAGTAAAGTGTTTTTAGAAGTAGTTGTACAAAAGCCTGAATTCATATTATTCATATTTGTGGTATGCATACATTTTTATTTTTCAAATGAAAAAAAAAAACCTAATATGAATGATTTTTGCTATGAAATTATTCATATATATAGAAGCCCAATCTGATAAATAATAAAAATATTTTAAATGGCAAAGTAAATACTTTTTGTTAAAAAAGAAACAAAGGAAAATTTAATATATTCTCTACGTGAATTAAAACAGTATTAAATCAAAGCAATTGTGTCGATAGAGACCACATACTACGTAAAACGGCTTGACCTAAATAAATTACTATTTGCATGATCGACCACAGGTCCTCGGCCTGAATACCGAACTCTGGAGTGATCTTAAAACTTGAAAGGTGCCGCGTCAGCTCGTAAAACATACTCGGACCTTCTGTAAGCAAATTGTGAACCCAACTGTATAGTGTTCTGTGTATGTATGAATGAGTGCGATTTTTATAGTTTTCTTGAACTATGAACTTCCGTGTATTCTAAAATATTCTATGTATGAGGTGTTATTAAGTATTTTTGTTATTGTACATTAATATTTTTGCATATATAGGAATTTGAATTACGCTTTAGCCTATAATATCCCACTGCTGGATATATGCCTCTTTCCCCATGTAAGAGAAGGGTCAGAGTTTAATCCACCACGCTGCTCCAACGCGGATTGGTGGATATATTCCCTACTATGAGTAACGATCGCTATCAGGTGTTCATGATAACAACCGTGACTTCTATGCATTTTATAATATTCTATGTCTTTTTTATAAATTTATAATATTAGTACGATATGGAATATTAATCCGTTTTTTTGATATAATCTACACTATACACAGACACATTTTATACAATAATTACATAACGTCATACGATGATAAAGAATACAATAATTAATAATAATTAAAAAATACACTTTTATAAATCAACTAACAAAAAAAAAAAAAACATTTAATCCTGACGATCCTAATAAGATAATGGAATAATCTTATCAAGTTAGCGTATTGTCATTGGTCCTCGATAAGTCAACTAAGTTTAAATGAAATCTGAACGTTTGAAGTGAGTCAAAATGAAGTCCAAAAGAGTCGGTTACAAATATGCAGGTAAATCTAATAAAAAGCGTATAAAAAGACAAACGTCTGAACGTTGCTTTACTGCCGGAGTTCACAATATAATTTGAATAATTCGAATAAAAATACAATACGTAGCAGTTAAGATAATCCTATTTACAGTCTATTTAAAATGGCCGACCATTCGGTCGAGTTAAAACATGGAGCCCTCCTGTTTTTATGTGAATTTTATGTGCTATCAAATGGAAGCCATCTGTTAGGACTTCTTTATAGAAATTGAGATTGTTTCGAAGTAAAAAAAATACATGGGATTGTATATTGCTTTTGAAACATAAAATTTTTGTAAATATAATGTTATTATTATTTTTATGATTATTTATTTTTCGTTTTTGAGAGTGATCTGAGCATTTTTTCGTGTGATATGGATAACAAAAAAAAAAAAAAATTCAATCCATTTTGTTGTATAACAATATAAATACGGAATTTGATATTTATGTCATTGTTATCTGTAGAAAGTATGTGAAATCTTCATATTGACTCAATATATTCGGTTATATACGGCTTAGATTAAACCCGCGACCGGTAGCGAAAAGTAAATTCCCGTCAAAATAGAACGCAGACATACTTAAATATTTTTTGTTAAGTATGGTAGACCAAATATACATAATACTATAATTTTATTTTGAAATAATTACGTTAACATTAATATTGATCATAAAGGAAAATATATTAATAAACGTAAAAGAGTTTCTCAAATCCCATCAATGAATCCTCAGATCTGTACCTGGATGCTTAGAGTCGTCGACTTATTTGTGAATTAAGTGATGCTATTTGTACTCTCTTTAGCCTGTAATATCTCACTGCTTGCACTGCTTTTTCCTCATGTAGGAGAAGGATCAGAACTTAATACTATTTGTGTTAGCAAGTATCTATTTCAGGAGTCCAAACGCCACTGTAGTTAACAAACAATAAAGAGGACTATTCGTTTGTTTTCAATTGTTCAAAAGTCGCACATTTTACTATTCAACCCCAAATGACCTGGCTGAAAGAGCTTCAATTTTTGCCTCAATAAATGCATACAAAGAAAATGATCAGAAAACAAGAAATTTTATGTATTCGAAAGCTGCAAATTATTTCATGTTCAATATTTTAAAAAAAACATTAATTAGTTTTTAACGAGTTTTTTTTGTGTCATGTTCTTATCACCATGGTATCCATATTTATATCTATATATCTTTTACACACACACACACACACACACATACACACACACACACACACACATTCACACACGGTCATCTATCCCATAAGTAAGCAACTTAATGCTTGTCTAATAGGTAACAGTCGACTGTTATAGTTAAATATATATTTTGATAAAAATACATAGATATAATTCGTATATAAATATATAAATACAAATATTCCAGACTCAAACGAGAATCGAACCCGCAACCCGCGTAACAGAAAACAGTACCACTACAAACTGCGCAAACGGGCTAGTCAAAAAAATGATAACAATAATGGATGATAGTCTGTTGTCCTTAAAAATTAATGAATGTCCAAGTGCCTAATTTTTTTCAACAAACATTTGTGAACAAGGAATGCCAAAGAGTAAACCTTAGAAAAATCCAAGCAATATATCAGTAAAATAGAAATCAATGGTGGTTTATATATTATTTATTTTAAGTTTCATAGCAAAATATTTATGAAATCGTTGTGTAAATGTAAAAATTCTAATAGAAAACGATATTACGATACCTATATGAACCATTTGTACCAGTGCGAAAATTTATAGCAATTATATATATAGCGCCATCTAGTACATCTTTCTAAAACTACATCAGAATAGTAAAACTTTACCATAAATATTCAGATGGCGATATTGTATACATATTATGGAGCTTTTTATGTTTTAAGGAAAATTTCCATAACGTAAATAAAGTATTAAAGACATAATTAACAACATTTTAATTAAGATAGTTAGTTATTATTTTATTTTTAAGACAAGAAACCAAAATTTATATTTGTATTACTAAAGGATATTTAAGAATGTTCTAAGTATTTTTTGTTTGCATAATGTTGGTAGTAGAATTTAATTAATAAGTAAAATTAATAAACTGCTAATGTTCTGCCTGATATGAGTTTCAATTTAAGCTTCACTGATAAAATAAATAATTGAAAGGAATCGAAAGACACAAACAATATAAAATTATATCAAAAATTATCAAACGGTATCAGACACCTTTAAATTTCTTCGTGAAAAGATAGAGGATAGTGAAACATTTGTATCACCATACCACGACTAGTTGGACGCAATCGTGGGAACGACGCTTTCTACATACTTTTTTTTTACGATTTTCGAATACTATTTTCCCAAAATCCAGCGTAATCCGAGTCTGTACGAGTCACATACTCGAACGCGTTCAAAAGCGATTTTTCAGAGCTGTCTATGCACTTATTCATTAATCTATTCGGACAGCCGGTGACGAACGCATCACTGAAAGAACAACACGGACTAAGAACTTCTAGACGTGTTCATTTTATTGATGTTTTGTCTCTGACACCTGAAATGAAGCCAACGACTATGAAAGTAAGAACTGAGATATTTATTCATTGACATAGACTTATAAGCGTTTTGCATAACTAGCTTCAAGGAACGTAAAAGAGATGGTAATAGTATATACAATAATCGATTTTTAGTTTTTTGGTTTTTTAATTATATTTTTACTTTATTTTTATTTCGTGTCGTGAATAAATAAGCAAATTAAATGAATTATTTAACCGATGTATAAAGTATTTTTTATCCAAAATTTAGCAAACGGTTTTAAAAAAAGTTTTGAATAACAATAATGTTTACTTATTGAGTATAAAATAATTTATTGAATATAAATTATTTTTTTATAAAAAAGGTGAATAAATAAAAATATGCGAAAAAATATATTGCCTTTTATTAAACATAAAGGAAAAATTATTAAAATGGAAATGCAGTTAATACAACATCAAATAACGATAGTTACTTTGGAAATTTAAACAATTTCTAAGAATCTGATCTAAGAAACATCACTAGAGCTTAGACAGTTAAAGTCGATAATGATATAATTAATCCTGTCTCCAATAAAATCGACTCATTGCATTTTAAAAATACTTTCTTGATTAAAAAACAAAACTATACTAAAAACTGCAATAGATACACGGAGTGACATTTCCATTTTATCTATGCTGCATCGGTATTCTGCGACCTACTTCTGAATTGCCTGAAGATTGATTTAGTACTTCTGCGTGCGAAAACCCTACAACGATGGTTCGATTTTATTCGAAACCCCATATACAATGGAACATAATATAACAAAATATATCATTTACTTAAATACCACCTTAAACCACCACATATTATTATCAGCTGGCGAAGGCATTTTAATCTGTCAGTCTCGGATGTTATCGTACATAGAAGACATTTGGGCGACGGTAGCCGTTTAACATCAGATGGCTTCGTCTGCTCATCATTACAGCCTATCACAGTCCAGTGCTGGACATAGGCCTCCATAAGTTTATGACAAAAATAGCGTGAACTCATGTGTTTTGCCCATAGTCACTACGCTGGGCAGGCTTCGTCTGCTCGTTTGCCCCCATTCTTATAAAAAAAGACAGCAATCGTAACTCATAGTAGGGAAAAATCTTGTGATTATGTTGCGACTCTTCTCCTACATAGGGAATAAAACCTATGTCCAGAAGTGGGATGTTACAAACTAAATCAAAATTATCTACTTGTTTTTACTGTTAGATTAAGATATCTTAAATGTCACACAACTGATTGTCAATGTCAGGTTTTGTTTCCAGCCATTGTAAGCTCTTCTCCTCTTCTCCCCATGTCGTTGCCTTATCTTAAGATAATACTAACAGTGACGAATGTACGCTAGGCTTGCCAAGATGTAGTCCCTATTCTACAACTTGACTTACTCAAACGTTATCCTAAGTTCAGTTTAGTAAGAAATGCTCACTGTTATTGGTCTCGATAACTTTTTCAACTGTTTTTTGATATATTTTTCGTCTGACGATATTTTGAATTAAATTTTTGATTCCTGCTTCGAGCTCCATTCGACCTGAGAAATTGCGAGGTCATTGCGATATTATGGTGGATCATCATCATCGTTTAAATTCTAATTCTAGATGGAATGCCCATTATTGGCCTTATCGGTAAACCTCCATAAATATAACAAAAAAGTGTGTGTGTGTGTGTGTGCAATTCGCACGTGGCAGAAGTAAAACTTCTGAAAAATAGATTACGAGAGTTTTTCTTCACCGAAAATACAAAATTAATGTATTCTATTTTATTTTCTTGCCGACTTAATGAAAAACATTTATATGTTTCTTTCTTTATCGTAACGCATTTTCGTTTCATCGAGTTTTAAATCTCAACGATTCTAAAGAAGTTTCAATTCAATAACGTAGTTTGTCACAGTATGTGTGACGACAACAATTAGAACGATGATAACAATTAGAATAAAATTACAATACCGTCTACTAATGGAATCGTATAATTTGGGTATAGTGATTAAAATAGGATTAAAGTCGGATCGGAGCAATAAATTTTGTTAATCTTGATACTATCAGCCCCTAAATAGGCTTCATTACAATAATAGTGATATAATAAAATTAGAAGTGTTCCTTTCTTTGTTTAAATCCGCTAATCTTAAAAATTATCGATGAGAGTAGATCGTTACTTTAGAATGGTGAAATAGAAAACTGTGGAGTAGAATTTTGAAGAAAGGTAATTCAGTTACAAAGTTTAGGTTTATTATTTTTAAGCTGCACAAGCCCTTAAATTCAATAAGCTCCCTTCTGGTGGGTAATCTGGAAGAGATCACTATCTAGTGATAAGACCTCCCGTTGCATGCGACGTAATTTTTTTTTCCATTTAAACTTTATTCTTGTATAATTTTTATATGTAACTGTGTACAATAAAGTTATTTATTATTATTATTATTTAGAACAACGTCTTTAACTAATAAGTCAAATTATGTAATTGTAATGGAAATTAATAAATGCTTTATGATATTCATTTCGAAATATCAAATTAATTACAAAAATAAATACATGTAATGAGCATATTATTAACTAAATAGCTTCAAAAAATTCGACCAAAAATATCATTTTAAAGAAATTCCTTATAAGAAAAAAGAAAACGCAGTAAGGTGTGGTATTTTAAATAGGTACTGAATATATTTGTTTATTTTTATAGTCAGTAAAATTAGAAACTTTTACTAAAATAGAATTACAGATTAATAAAATTACAGATAAAAGAGAATTACAGATTAATTTTTACATCTAAAAACTGAGTGAATTTGTCTGTTGCGAAAGTTAAAGTTTTATGTAATTATTCAAGCTCAGCTATGTAAAACAGTTATACATCATCTGAACTATTCTATATTTCCCATGCGTTCAAATGTATAGATTTGATAAATGTCAGAATGCATGATGATGATTCGATTAATTTTATTATTTTTTTATATTCTTTGAAGAAATTTTTCAATTACTTAAGAAGTGCAAAAATAAAATTTTGACATTAGTGCCTTAACTATAGTACTAGCAATACTAGAACTAACTCAAAATATTTATAAATTAAATCATAAATTCAAAAAGTCGATACGCTGAGAAAAATCGTACATTTTATTCAAACGAAACACTCGCCTAGTTCAACTTATACGAAGTTACTCAAACGTGCATGACATGTCATGTGTCATACGTATCGTCGTAGTCGCGTCGTAGCAGTAGCGCTGTAGCTTGTCGTAGTAGCGTATTACGTCGTAGCGCTTCAATGACCTAGAATTGGAAATGTGGAACTCTATACATTTTTAGATTTACTGCTATTAGTTTTAGGTACACTTATTGACTATCTATTCACATTGAATTTTATATTCAATAAATAAATAATGTACTATCATAGGCAATTTTATTGGTTTGAATATATAGATTCGTACGGAAAAAAAATCTCATAAAACGTGGACAAATGCAGACTAAATTCTCATACCGAATTATGAAATGATATTAGATCTACGAATTTGGTCCGTATTTTTCTTTACTAGTCTTATGAGAATTTTTTTACGGGGAAATACGTCTTCAGTCTCTTCACTGTTAACCTTATGGATTTTTAACCGACTTCCAAAAAAGGAGGAGGTCCTCAATTCGACAGTATTTTTTTTATGTATGTTACATCAGAACTTTTGACCAGGTGGACCGATTTCGACAATTTTTTTTTAATCGAAAGGTGGTGTATGTCATTAATTGGTCCCATTTAAATTTATTTGAGATCTAACAACTACTTGTCGAGTTATGTCGTTTTTACTTGACGCTTTTTTCGTCGACCAACATTCTATTATACCGCATAACTTTCTACTGGATGTACCGATTTTGATAATTCTTTTTTTGTTGGAAAGGGGATATCCCTAGTTTGGTACCATGATAAGGAAACCAGGATCTGTTTGTGTGACTCGAAGCTAAGATAAAAATGGCTTATCTTCAATGCAAGGAAATCAGAACCAGCACATTTTAATTTAAAAATATATTAATAGATTGTTTAAAGTAAACTAAAACAAAATATAGTGTATTCGTAAACCGTAAACCTAAAAATTTGATTAATAATATACAAAATCAGTTTTTTTCTTATATTCTTTATTTTTAATCCCGCACAATCCCCCCCGTGTGCTGTGTGGCTACGGCACTAAAGAATTTAGCCACCCCCTCTCTTCCCGTGGGTGTCGTAAGAGGCGACTAAGGGATAACAAGGTTCCACAACCACCTTGGAACTTAAGAAGCCGACCGATGGCGGGATAACCATCCAACTGCTGGCTTTGAAATACACAGGCCGAAGACGGGCAGCAGCGTCTTCGGTGCGACAAAGCCAGTACTGCGGTCACCAACCCGCCTGCCCAGCGTGGTGACTATGGGCAAAACACATGGGCACACACACAACACAGTTCACGTTATTTTTGGCGTAAACTTGTGGAGGCCTATGTCCAGCAGTGGACTGTATAGGCTGTAATGAAATCCCGCACAAAACAAACGCAAGTCCAGCTTATTGGAATCATCCATGTGAAATACGTGAACTCAGTTCATTCACTCTGTTAAAATTATTGCTCTATTATTGTGCAAATTTCGTGCTATATACGCGGTTTTCGTTTACGAATTTCGTTTGATTTTTTTCGACGCATCAGATGATTATAATGGTAAGACGAATCACATGATTTTAACAGTATTTTATTTTAATATATTATTATTATCAATATATTGTAAATATTATGTCATGCAATATTTTTATATGGCATACTTAATTTACTTTTAAAATATTAGCTATAACACCAAAGGGTGCATTAAATTAAGGTGAAAAAATGTATTCTCATCATAACTTAGATTTTACGGTATTAAGTAAATGGTACTTTTTACTCCAGAAAAATATCAAAAATGTATTTTTTTTTCTTAAATAACTTTTCTGATTAAATTTACATAATAAACAGAAACTAAATAATTTATACAACTAGACCATGGACGCTTTTTGATAAAGGTGACGACTGACAGACCATATTTGCAGAATAAAATATTTTTATACCGATTATGTATATACGTTTGTCGGTTCGTTCCCCGTGCATGACAAACATTGGTATTGGCCATACAGATGTTTGCCGTGGTCTGGGTGCTTGTGCAATCCTTGTGGGTCTCCCCACCCTGCTTTGGAGTACACATTAAGCGCTCGGTCTCGGTTGTTATCATGTACATCTGATAGCGATCGTTACTCATAGTAGGGAATATATCCGACAACGCGCATTGGAGCAGCGTGATGGATTAAGCTTTGATCTTTTCCTACATGGGGAAAGAGGCCTTTGCTCAGCAGTGGGATATTACAGGCTGAAGCAATTAAACGCGTATATATAAAATGTGAAAAATACAAAGAACGATTGATATAAAGAAAAATATATATAAACTATTACTTAAGTTCAGCAAAACCTTTAAAACAAAGATTACACTCAAAATGTTGCTTATAAAACAAACTCACCTCGAATTACGAGTAATATGTATGTCTTGGATGAAATATAAAATTCTCATTTCCTTCGCTTCCATGTAATAGTCGTATTACTAACCACAAAAAAGTTATCACGTCAGAGACAAGTTTAAGATAATTCCGGTCGCTGCTCCCCTAAACTGACGTTACACTTAATTTCATTTCAGGGATAAAACTCGCTTGCGTAGTAAAATTATATGAGGATGACGCCATCAAGGAAAACGCTTCTGAAAGATTCTTTGTTTATATATTTACTGATTCGAGGCATATACAGTGTAGCTATAATACATACAAATGTACCTTAATTTTACGATTCAACTCTCGATGACTTTACTAATTATTAAGGATGGATTTCAGAGGTAGGTTGTTTCATTTTCAAACCTACCTCTGTCATCAGTACCCACCTATAATTTATACTTTGATTTGGCCTTTCTATCTCACTTTATTTAAATCTAGGTTTTTCCGCACATCTTAGTAGTCACATTCTGAAAACCCCAAACACGATTATACATTATTTCGGATCCAATACAATTTTTGATTTGGTTACTAAAAGGAGTAAAATTTTATCTGATTAGTTTATAATTATATGTTGCCTTATAAAACTAAAATTTCTTAAAAACAATTCAATTAAATAATAAACTGAAAGACAACGAAAAAAATATATTATCATTTCAGCCTATCGTAGTCCACTGCCGACGTTGAGTTCACGCCGAAAATGGCGTGAACTCATGTGTGTACAAAAAATGTGTACTAATTTCTGAGGTTAGTGATAACAAACGAACTATTAATCTCTACATCTCTACCGAACCTTATTTTGAAAAATTACCATCAATCAAACAATGAACAAGAAAAAGTGATTAAATAAGGTTATTGTAACTTTCAAGATGCCTACGACGTCAAAACATGACATTGTTAGTTTTATTTTCCTATATCATCACCTTTACAAGAGTCAGAAGTAGGTAATAGAGTATAATCACAGTTCAGCTAGCCTTAGTGATAAGTTTGTTGCACGACATCCGTTCATTACACTTCGAGTTACATTTCACATTTAGAGATGTGGTAAGCCTTTATTTTTGCGTTCTTCGACCGATCGACATAGATTGCTATTAAGTCGAAACAACCTGACTGGTTTCGCTATAGAATCGGAAGTTATTGGACCGTAGGTGATCAGATGAAAATATATGCCACAGGAAAATAAACTTTAGTATCATTGGATATCTTACTAACTTTGTAATATGAGCAGTGCATCGTGCACCTTCATTAATAAAATCAAATTAATAATATTATTGAGCTCTATCTTTAGCGCATGTGATATAAATTTGCATGTCGCTTTTTGCATCCTTAGGTCATTATGGATTATTAGGGGATAACCGTGAGTTTACTTTGGTGCAAGCAAATTTAAACTCTAAACTTGTTCAAGTACAATTGAATCTCTTTTGCTTACAATAACTGAGATCAGATTCCGTGCAGCGAATTTGAAACAAGTCGAAAAACGCTAGAAACAAATTCAACTATAATCTGCAAATAATCCTTAGATTACATTTTGAGTTCTAAATTTTAATACTTAAGAGTCATTTTTGAGTTGACGTTATTTTTTAAGTAGAAAGTCTTTAGAACCAAAAAATATTCGTAACAAGGAATATAACATAGGAACCGTTTAAATTTGACAACTGTCAAAAATGTGACATTTTTATGAAATAAAACGTCAACTTCTAACAAAATTATTCCTTTTTTATATTAAAACCTGACATAGATAGATATAGATGAAAAAGGGGCTGGGGTAATCAAGGGTTGGTGATACGGAAACTTTACTTGTCCTACCTGCACCCTTCACCCATAAAATATAATTACGGAAGGTCCGTGTAAGGAAGGAACTTTATGAAGACTTAATTTGTGTAACTACCTTCCTGAAACGGTCCTTTAGATTTCCCCTAATAAAAGTATATTGTGTTGACCAGTAACTATGAAAATATATTAAATATAATTGTTGCTCGCTCGTTTGGCTGTATTTAGAGATTCTAGAAAAAACCCTTTTAGAAGCGTTTGGTATTATAGCTTTTAAAGAAATACTATTTCAAATGCTTTAATTTGAGGGAAAATTGCCTACAGCCTTCCTTAAAAATGGGCTAACCAACACAAAAATATTTTTTCAATTCTATCCAGCATTTAGTTTCTGAGAATAGTTTTTTAAAACAAATCAACATAAAAAGTTTTTAGTTTTATAATAATAGTATAGATTCAAAAAATCTACACCTACAAGTTTTGATAATCTTAAGATACAAGTTTCAACTTGCAAAAAAAATGGGTATATATTGTGAAATAAAAGAAAGATATGACACAGGACTATTAAACAACCATGGCACGTAGTTGTATTGTCGAGAATTAAAACCGTTCTGTGAAAACAAAGGCACCTAATTATCAACTGACAAAGCTTAACAATGCAACAAACGATTTTATTTGGCTATTTCACCCGTGTTTCAAACGTGCGTTTGATTACAACTACACGGAAAACGATGTACACATCTGCAAATCTTTCAATTAATTATCACCACCTAATGACCTTTCTGTTCTCTTTTCGTCTACTTTTCACACACGTTTTTAGCAATTTAAGGCGAAGTATTTTTTTGGTCAGTCATTACATCAGAGTTTGTTTACAATGAGAACGTTCAAAGTAGCGTCATATATCTGATAAGTTGTTCGTTTATCTATACTATAGTTTTGTCAGTTACAGACAATCAAGTAATGTTAATCAATCAATGCTGTCAGGAACTATGTACATATTAGTCACTAGCTGTGCCCGCGACTTTGTTCGCGTGGAATTTAACAAAATAGTTATTGTTTAGTTCGCAATTATGAAAAAAAACGAATGTAAAAGTAGCCTAATTCCTCCTTATTATATCAGCTATGTGCCAGTGAAAGTCCCATTAAAATTGGTCCAGCCGTTTTGGAGATAAGCCGGAACAAACAGACAGACAAGCAGACAATAATTATAAATAATCATATTTTGGTATTGGTTCCGTGTATATACATGCATATGAATTTAGTCAAAAGCTGTTATTTTAATATTATATACATTTAATATTGTATAGATAGTCGTATTATTATTTTTTTTCTTTTAATACTATTTCCTTAACTTTACATGTGTGTAACGTTATCGTTACGTTATGACTCTGCAAAACATACAACACACACAAGTATACTCCTGAAAATTCAACGGTGTATAAATCACAAAACATACAGCGTCGGTGCGAAGGTGCGAAGTTCGTTTTATTTCTATTTCATCTCAATGCATTTCATTCTATTGTTTGCTTATATATCGCTTGGGGCGGTCCGTGCATTGTTCGCACTGTATTAATTAATTCACACAGGACTAATCCCTGATATTTTTCATTGGAAACGAAAAAACGGTGAAAAATTAACTTGACTTGGTATAAATCGAACTGCGTATAGGATTAATTTAATAATCAAACAAATTAACTTCTATGCCAATGTTATAAATTGCAAAGATTTAAATTTTTGTATTGTTTGAAACGGATTCACTTAAAAAGTAATTGACTAATTTTGAAAACTCTTTCACCTAAAGATTGTTTCGTAAGTTAACAGACAAACAATGACACTGTGAGTGATTAACACACTATGGCTACATTTTAATGAAAGAAAACGCCTTACTAAAAATGCGCCACACATCCTGCATTTTATCAAAATCTCATCTAGCCTTCGCCGGTGATCTTAAGTAGATTTTCGATCCAGTGAGGGAATAAAAGAAAACTAAACAGGCAAAATTATGTTATCCACGCGATTGAAGCCGCAAATTGAAAGCTAGTTGGACAGATTTTAGATAGTTTATATCATTTTAAACTAAAGCATAATTTATATTTAATGTTTTGATTAAAATCGTACAATCGTTAATTTAATTTATGGCTAATTAAAATTAATTAATTCTAATATACGTTATAATATTGTTGAAAATTTATGATAATGTTTGTATTTAATACACGGTGTATCCGTTAAACATGGTTGTTTATGTAAAATAGTACAAATTAGAAGTTAATAAAAATGTAAACTGTTGATTTAAGAGTTTTGTACCTACATAGGTACTACAAACATATGTAGTAAGTAGTCTGTGCCCGCGACTTCGTCCGCGTGGAATTTAACAAAAAAGTTATTGTTCAGTTCGCAGAGTTATAAATTGAATAAATTTCTAAAAATAAAAAGTCAATCATATACGTATTATGATTATTCATTCATTACCGATCGATATCGGTTTGAAAACATGTGGTTTCAGCCTTTATAAAAAAGTCTGACAGAAAGTCTGGCCCTCGCGGGCTCTTGCGTTACTAGTATTACAGTAAATAAAATAATTGTTTTGTGTACACTTTGTCTGAGCACACATACTTTTTAATTAAAAAAAAGAGTTGTGTCAAGACACATATTTTGTAAATAATGTGTGGTATGGTTTTATAACGCCGCGTTGGCGCAACGTTTACAGCTATGGATTGTACCTATTGCGTTGGCGGTTGCGGGTTCGATCCCCGCACATGAAAAACATTTGTATTGGCCATACAGGTGTTTGCCGTGGTCTGGGCATTTGTGCAGTCCTTGTGGGTTTCCCCACCGTGCCTCGGAGAGCACGTTAAGCCGTCGGTCCCGGTTGTTATCGTGTACACCTGCGATAGCGATCCATAGCGATCGTTATTCGTAGTAAGGGGAATATACCCCCGACCCGCGTTGGAGCAGCGTAGTGGATTAAGCTCTGATCCTTCTCCTACATGGAGAAAGAGGCCTATGCCCAGTAGTAGGATATTACAGGCTGAAGCGTAGCGCGAAGCGTATGGTTTTATATCATTGAAAATTTTAACGATTTTTGCTCAGTATTAATAATTTAGACAATCTGGGAAATAATTATATCTCTCGATTTCGATTTTTTGCAAGTATCTGAATGAAGCTAGCCACTGAAAATATGTAGTAAGACAATTCATTTGTAGTTATTATGTTAAACAGTGTTTCAACAATTATATTTAATGTAGCGCAACGATTAAATTAAAATCACTTTGGGGTGACTAATTATTTAAATTAAATAATTGGCGTTCAGTGACCAAATTAACACTTAAAAATCGTGTATCTTTAATTAAATTAAAATTATGTAACGATTATATTAACATTACCAGCTAATAAATATCATTTTGTTGATATTCAATGCGAAAAAAGAAGAACTAAAATTACTAAAACCTAATTTTTTATTTTATTTTTTGCATAAAATTAATTACTAAATTTGAAATTGTCTAAATTAAGAAACAAACTCTTTGGCTTTATAGTATAGATTTAGTTATTTTATAACTCAGCTAAAACAGCCACTAGGGTACTAGTAAAGAGGATCGGGTGTAAGGGCTAATCATAATCAGTATGAGTGAAATAGATAGTCTTAACCATCCTATGGTTTAGATGGATTTGATTGAAATAGTACATTATGTATTTATGGAAGGTTTAAGAAAATAAGCTACACTTTTAGAAATACTGTGTGCTATTCTTAGACATATGAACTTTTTAAAGTTTTGTAGTGTGCTTTTCTTATATGGGAACTAAAGATAATTAGAAATACCAGAATTTATATAAATATTATTGGAATATAAAAAAATATTATATTTAAATAATATTAAAAAATTAGGAGTTTTATATCCTTCAAAATATATTAATTTTATCATAACATGATTTTTGTTAAAATTATGTAAGTTTCAGTATAGCATGATAATTTATTATTAATGTTAAAAACATTGTTATCATAAAACTGTTATTTTAATTTAATATTTCGATGTGTTGTGTGGCTACGGCACTAAAGAATTTAGCCACCCCCTCTCTTCCCGTGGGTGTCGTAAGAGGCGACTAAGGGATAACAAGGTTCCACAACCACCTTGGAACTTAAGAAGCCGACCGGTGGCGGGATAACCATCCAACTGCTGGCTTTGAAATACACAGGCCGAAGACGGGCAGCAGCGTCTTCGGTGCGACAAAGCCAGTACTGCGGTCACCAACCCGCCTGCCCAGCGTGGTGACTATGGGCAAAACACTTGAGTTCACGTTATTTTTGGCGTAAACTTGTGGAGGCCTATGTCCAGCAGTGGACTGTTTAGGCTGTAATGATGAATTTAATGTTTAACACACAGACCGAAGACAGGCAGCAGCGTCATCGGTGTGACATAGCCAGCCCTACGGAGACCAACCCGCGCCCGCCCAGCGTGGTGACTATGGGCAAAACACATTTTGCGCCATTTTATGTGCGTGCTTGGGATTATGTCCAGCAATGTACTGTGATAGACTAAACTGATGATATAAGAATGTTATGCTTAAAGTGTAACTTTTATATCCCACGCGTATCGATACGCAAAATCTCAAACTCATTGCAAATACCACTTTAAAAATTAACACAGCACTTCACCGGGAACTCTTTCCATCTTATTTATCATAGGACCACAACACTTCTTAAGACCAATAATCCAATATAGTACACAAAAATACACGGTAACTGAAAAAATAATATAGAGTTACAGCTATCAGCTTGTATGAAAATTATATTTATGTTATAATTATTTAAAAAAGGTTTTGTTATATAAATTTAAAAACCTCTAAAAACCACATACGCAGTGCTGAGCGTTCGTAAAGATAATAAATGTTTTAGCCTTAATTGCCTAAAATGTATATATAATGTGAGTTTTTGTTTAATCACATAACAATTAAATTTTTCATTCGCTTTGTTTTCAACGCGCTGTGAATTTTTCGGGGTTTTAGGGCTCCGTATATTTTTGAAAGACCGCTCATTATAAGGTTTTTTATATATTTTTTTTTAAATTTGAGTCTTTTTATAAATGAACAAGTGAAACACGTTCCTATATGTCTCTAAATATATATCAAACATTTAATTTTTTCTAACCATAAAAATAATATTGAAGTATTTTATTATACAAAAAAAACATCAATCGTTAGACTCAGTTTCTCATACGATTCCTTATAATAAAAGTTTTATAATGATTGAAGTTTTTATACTGTCTTAGCTAAAAAATAAAAAAAAACTGACTTCTTTTACACCAAAAAGTAATACAAAGTATGTAGACGAAAAATTAGTCAAGTAAATGCGTTTTATCAAATATTACTCATAAATTCGTAATTAGATCTAAATCAATATTAACAAATATTTAAATAAGACCATATGACAAACACCAGCTTTCGATAAAAACAAGAATCATTAAAATCCGTACAATCAGTAAAAAGTCAATTAAATACGGATTATTACATATAACTCGAAAAGACCTTGTCAGGTCTCAATTAAATATAAATGGGACCACATGACAAGCACACGCTACGATTTAAAAAAGAATTATCAAAATCGGTCCCCCAGTGAAATGTTCTGAAGTAATATACACAAAAAATTAAATAAAGTCAAATTGAGAACCTCCTTCTTATTTAGAAGTCGGTTTAAAATAGTAGTTTTTTGCTAATTCTTCTCAAGATAATCTGCATTCCAAATCAGTGTGGACACTAACTATATTTAATTAATAATTTATTATGCCAAGAACAATAAAATACCTTTAATATCCTACCTGAGTAAAGAAATTTTGAATTAATAATAATAATAATAAAAATAATAATAATATTCTTTATTTCACACCATTAAAAATACAAACTAAAGTAGTATAACTAGAGGAAGATGTACAAAGGCGGTCTTATCGCTAAGAGCGATTACTTCCAGACAACCTTTGGGTATAGGACAGCGCATAGAAAAGCGGTTAGGAAGTGTACAAATAATTGTTATAGAAATTAGAACACATTACAATAGAATAAAAAAATAATATTATAATAATATAATTATTATAGATTTTATCGGAAAATTCTTACGATCTGCGACTATCCAAAAATTTCGTATTTTTCTAATACCGCCGATTGTGTCAAAGTGATTAATAGGTTTATTATGACCTCAGATCATTTACATTCAAATCCGTTATAACAATGGAGATCATAAAACGACTTTATTTCAAATCCTTTTGACTTTAAAGATTTATACACGTTGAAACTCTTTTGTATCGAAACGTGCATTTGTTGATTTAGGAAACAATTAAATAATATGGACAATACATATTCAATATTGTGATTACAGTAACAATAATTTATTAACAGACTTAATTCAGTTAGTAGAAGTCAGGTAAATAAGTTATTTTATCAGACAATAATCACGTGACCTTTTTCTCTAACCAAATTGAAAATGCTACTTCATAGTTGCAAATATTTCATATATTTGGTTATAAGTCTTTCAAGTCTCTTCAGAGGTAGTATAACTTAAGATCTAATAGCTATAATAAAAAAAAATACATGACAAAAAGTTTAAAATTGGAATGTCTTGCAATTTTTGTATTTAAAAAATATGTGCAAGGACTTTGCATGAGCGACTATGATTACTCACATTGGATATGTTTGAATTTGCGTATTCTATTTGTGTGTATATTTAATAATAATAACAATAATAATAATAATAATATATTTATTTCGGGACTAGCCCATATAGTGTTAGTAACAATTTTTCTTGTAATCTAGTGTTAGTACAATTACAAAGTATAAACTAAATACATTTTAATAATTATCTACTTGTTAGGTACATAAAACTTCTAAGTTAGTAACACCTATTAATGTAATATAACATTTAATGAATCCGGTGTATATATATTAAAAAACTGTACTAATAACAGTCGGGTAGTTAACGCATACTTTAAAACGCCGCGGATCTTATTGACCTAACTGTGAGGTCGTCGGATTAAATCGGCGCTTAGCGCTTATAATAAATATTTTATTTATTAACCGTTTATTAATCGTAATTAATAAAACAAAAAACACGTATAAAAGATTTGATTTGTTCGATTAGCAGTAATGAATTTTCTAAATAATGATCATATCCTCTATTTCATTTTTAATACAAAAATAAATAACTTTATTGAACGTCTAACTATTGAGATTCAAAACAATATCTCAATCTTCGAGAACTTCGTCTCTTGACTCTGCGTCTGAACGAATTTCTTTGTCTAGCTTTGAACCATAAAGCTTCTTTCATATTTTATTTACAAATATAGATAAAATCGAGTATAAAAGTTTTTAAGCGGCTTATAAAAAATATGAAATTTACGGTAACTCCAAGTCTTACAAAGATTTTGTTACTTTTCTTTTTGTTGTACCGTATATACTCATGAAAAATTCCGAGCTACACAAACAATGAACATAGAACATCAAATTTATATTTTACTCTAACAAAATATAACTGTCTTCGACGTGGTTTATATTAAAATAAAGAGCCTTTAGTCTCTCATCAATTATTCACTAAAATTTAAATCAAAACAATAAAAATAGCCCCGAACCTATGTTTGTATATAAATTTCCTGTACGGATTTTTTTTTTGTATTTGATTGCCTAATGTTGATTTATTTTTCCTCCAAAAACAACTTCTTCTTTATTTCAGCGGTAGAATTTTTTAAACAACGATAAAATGTGTATTTGTAATATTTTATTTTGGCTTAAAGATTTCTGGTCAAAAGTTTCCTAAAAATTGTGTCTAATTGAAACGTATTTACATAAAATTATTTTTGATTTTTATTTTGAAAACACTGAATTTTCATGCTATTTATATTTTCCACCAAAACAAATATAACAATTTTCAAAAGTATCACTTTCTCCCGTTCTGTAAAAGTTATCAAAAAGTTTTACTAATTACTAGTTTTAAATTCATTTACTAGTCTTATCAATTTTTAATGAAATGAAATTATTTCAAGTTTGAAGCATTGTAACTGTCTTATGTACACTGATGAAAAAAGATTTTTTTTTCCGTAATTAATACCATGCAGGATTGTTTGTAGTTGCAATGTAATCTCATTAGTTTATTTAACTTTTATACTGAAAACAATATAAAAGTCAACACAGGCAAGTTTGAATACATTTCATTAACGCATAGACCAAAGCATTGATTGAATGACGAACATAGCTATCATTTGAATGACGAACAAATTAACAAAAAACAACATTCGAAAGATTAGGCGGCCCACGTTGATCTTTTGATCAATGTGGGCCGCCTAATTATGATAGTATCAGGTCATATAGAAACTACACTAATAAAAGCATATAAAACCTAGGGTTTGTTCGTCGCGTGTGTAAGCTGTTTACAGATACATCAGCCATTAAGAACTTACGAAAACCTTTAAAAACTTTAGCAAAAGATTTGCTATATTATTTATTGTATATTTCAAAAATTGTATGTAAAAGATGGCACTTTTCTAAATTAATAAATAAAGGTATCAGTCAGTCAATAAGGACTTGATATTATGATTATACGCAAGAGTAGATTAATATCTAGCAGAGGGATATTAGACGGAAATTAAAAAAGTGGAAGGTAATGATTTGACGTCCATATTTTAGAAAAATAATATATTAATATGCTGTTTAACTTTAAAAAAAAAACACTAAAAGTAATTAAAGTACAAAATAGAAATATTATATTTTCTTAATAAAATTAATATGTTCAATGTAAGATTGAATTAAAAAAATATATTTATTTTAAATTAATTCAATTAAGATTTCGACAAAGCTCTAAACATTTTTTTGCAAAATAATGTTTACTTTTTATACACATAATATTAAATATCTTTTTTTATAAATATCAAATCACAAAATAATAATTATGCTATTGTTCATTTCTGGATATAATCGTTATCGAGAAATAACTAATGATTACTATTGAAATTCGTTATCAAGATATGTCCCTAATGTTACTTGGAAATACACCAAAAAGGATCTTTAATCAAATTTCTGTCTCTCTAAGCTTCCAAACCCGAGAAGTTTTAGTGCATTTCGTTCTAAATCAAAAATCACACACGTTACGGACAGCAAAACGTGGGACTACGTTACGGTTAAAAGGAAAGTTTAGTTCAATACATACGACACGATTAAATGTCGTATTCAGTTTAAAGTATTATTTTAAGTCTTTATATTAAATCCACTGGCGGGATAACCATCCAACTGCTAGCTTTGAAATACACAGGCCGAAGACGGGCAGCAGCGTCTTAGGTGCGACAAAGCCAGCCCTGCAGTCACCAACCTGCCTGCCCAGCGTAGTGACTATGGGCAACACACATGAGGCCTATGTCCAGCAGTGGGCTGCAACTGAAACAACGACTGCAGGCTGAAATGATATTAAATCTTTTAAGTACAACTCTATCATGAGATTTGCATTAAAATAATTCGTATTCAGTGATATGTTATTTTTGGTAGTTGTTTTAAATTCATTTAAATATAACATTAATATTAGATGTGATTAAAAATAAATCGCATTACTAGTATTATTAAGCCACGATAGAGAAGAGCTCTCGTATCCTTAATTGAAATTGATCAAATCGTTAGCGAAAAAATTAAATTACGCTAAATTCAAAAGACGCTGTGTGGTTACGGCATTAAGAATATAGCTACCCCCTCTCTTCCTGTGGGTGTCGTAAGAGGTGACTAGGGGATAGCATAGTTCCACTACCACTTTGGAACTTAAAAAGCCGACCAATGGCGGGATAACCATCCAACTGCTGGCTTTGAAATACACAGGTCGAAGATGGGCAGCAGTGTCTTCGGCGCGACAAAGTTAGCCCTGCGGTCACCAATCCACCTTGCCCAGCGTGGTGACTATGGATAAAACACACGAGTTCACCCCATTTTTGACTCGAATATGTGGAGGCCTATGTCCAGCAGTGGACTGTAATAGGCTGAAATGATGATGATGATGATGAAATTCAAAAGACAATTTTGCTTATATAAAAAAAATATACCTAATTATTAAGCTTTTATCTGGGTACCAAACTCTACACACCAGAGTTCCTTGATGTTGCTTGATGATACTATATATTTTTTTATAAACTGTAAAGGTGAGCTCACCCTGGCGTCACCATTCTGGTTGCAAAACCAAGCTTTTCTGGTCAAGAAGTATGAATTGATCACTAAATTAAGAGAAACATATGAATAAATATTTATCCTTACTTTAAATTGTGTATTCGGTCTTGTCAATTAAATTATATGCAAATCTAACGGCAACTGTTATGATGAATCAGTTAAAAATCAAAAAACTAATAAACACTATTTTACTAGATCTACTTACTTACATTAAGGTTAAATAAAAATACGCTAAATTAAGCTTTTTTTAAGCATAGCACAATTGATACTACAGGTGACATAGTAAGTGATCGCTGTAAAAATTGGCTTTTGAGGATCTCTAAAAACTGAACGAAGTTATCACAACAAAAACAAGAGATAGATACAAAAGTAAAATATTAAAAACGATAATTAATTATTTATGTACCAGAAATGAATGAATTCCTCTAACACAAATCGTATCGTACCATCTAAAAGTGTTTTGAGCCAAAAGTGCGGAAAATGGAAAGAGTGCGATAAATAAAACCACTTGGGTAGCTAATTGGAAAGTGGACATATAAATCACAGGGCACTTTGACCGGTGCCAAGCACAAAAACAATTGCCACTCTAAATTTGTGGTTCACTTGGCTTTCGGAAACCAATCTGAATTTGTAACTTAGATGTCACGGTAATTTTTGTCCGGAGTTGGCACATACTGGTGAAATAATTTATTTTCGAAGATTTACGTGTTGAAAATTGGAGTATATTTTGCTTTATTCAAAAAAGATTTAAGTGTATAATTTGCATTACATATAATATTATTAAAGAAATTTAAATAAGCTTTAATTCGTATCGATGAATGACTAATGTTTTTTATCTGTTATGTTGGTCCACGGCAAGGTTTATATAATCGATTTGATGAATTTCAACATAATTATATTCTAGGGAATAATTAATGAATTTTTGTCATATTTTTCAGTCTACATATTTTTTTTCAGTGAATACACTCATACTTATTTTTCAAAAAAAAAAAAAATATTTTTGTCATAAATGATCTTAATAGTTAACCACCAAACGATGAAAATAGACTTTGCTACCAAAACCATCCAAACACAATAAGAAACTGTTTTTTCATTCAACTGTTTTTTGTAACTAAAACTTAAATAAATAAAAAAAGTTATCAAAAGCATCGAATTTAAATTAGTTTAATCTAGTAAAAACCCGATCAAACTAACACCAAAGGCAAAGTTACGTATAACTTTGTTTAGAGCAAATTTTACATTTGTTACGCATAATGATGATCGATGGGACTATTTTTAAAAATTGTATTCGAAATTTGCGGTTTTTCAAACGAATTTTGAAAATATTAAAAAAAAAATGTTTCAGAAGCAGATCGATTCATCAAATCAAATAATTATAATGGTGTTTGGTAAATTATTATTTTGTTATGTAACTAG
Organism: Melitaea cinxia; assembly: GCF_905220565.1. Taxonomy (NCBI): domain Eukaryota; kingdom Metazoa; phylum Arthropoda; class Insecta; order Lepidoptera; family Nymphalidae; genus Melitaea; species Melitaea cinxia. The sequence goes on along the minus strand of NC_059409.1, from coordinate 2,644,030 downwards.
ATCGGCTAACAAGCCTACGGCTCACCTGATGGTAAGTGATTACCTTATAGACGTCTGCAACACCAAAAGCATCGCTAGCGCATTGCCGACCCCATCCCCAGTTCCCCCCGGGAGCTTTGGTCACCCTACTCACCAACAGGAACACAATACTGTGAAAACAGTGCTATTTAGCTGTAATCTTTTGTAAGGTCTAGTACGACCCCAGTCGGGCTGCTCCATATTTTGAGCAGGAAATTTTCTACTGTGTCCTATCTCAGTTAAATTAATTATAGTTTGTGTAAAGCAATACCAATTTAGAAGAACGATTGACAATAACTGAGTTTGTTCGCTAACGAAGTAAAAACAGTAAAAAAGTAAGTAGCAACGTAAGTAGACCAAAATACAGTCAAATAAATACGCATTATTATATATAAATCAAAAAGTACTAGTCAATTAATTTAAAATTATTTAAGAGACAATCACCCTTATGATTAAAAATAATCATTGAAATCGGTCCACCCAGTAAAAAGTTATTAGATACAACACACATTTACACTCCAGTACACATTTACACTTACAGTACCCAAAGGTTTTCTGGAAGAAATCGCTATTTAACGATAAGATCGCCTTTGTACATCTTGTATTGAATCTTTTTTTCTTCTGTATTTTGGTGTACATTAAGAATTAATAAATTAAAAAAAAAGTCGAATTGAGAACCTCCTCTTTTTTGTAGGTGGTTAAAAAATTCGCAGTTTAAAAAAACTTTTTTTTTTATAAATTTAGTCACTTTCTGAATGACTTGCGTATACATAATGATATTTGTGTTATTCGAATAAATTAAATAATATATTTCTCTTCAAAAAATCCTACTTATAAGAGACTGACAGAATTCAATCTTATAAGAAATTTATTTGGATTTTATAAAGCAGTAGCGTTGCCCTAAGGCATTAAACTAATTTCGTGATAGCCCGTCGTGTTTTGCCCTTATTTAAATTGTCTTTACAAAAACTCTCTAGCTTGATATTTTAATAAAGTTATGTCCTACTTCGCAAAACAGCTTTTAAAATATTTCGGTCATAAAATAATCTCAGCGTATTTTAGCTTTTATTAAGACTTAAAGTAACTGTTTTGATTGTTTTTTTTTTTTCTAATCGCGTAAACCTAATACTATAACTTTTTTAGGATCATTGTGATTTAAAACTCGATGAAACCAAAATGCATCAAGATAAAGAAAAAAATACATAAATGTATAGGAAAGAAAAAGATAGAAGACTATATTATATTCATAAATTCGATTCGATATTCAAAAATGTTAAGATAGAAGACGTTTCTGCTCAAAATGCGTATCGCATTGCGTTTACGACCTTATTCAAGAGACAGTAAAAATCTCACGTATGCTTACTTTTCAGGAGTTTCACATTTGTCGCGTGTGGATTGCACACACACGATTTTTTAGGTCGATCATACAAGTCCTATGTGTATATGTGACGAAATTTCGCAGACAGTTTTTTGTACTGTCTGTTCCTTCGTCATTGAGTACTAGGTGCATTTTGAAGCGCAGTGATGATAATCAAAATTTAACTAAAACCACGGTTATGCCTGTGTAGCCTATTTACTACGTCATCTTGCTTGTGTTTGACCATTTTTAACCGACTTTCAAAAAAGGAGGAGGTTCTCAATTCGACTGTATTTTTAACCAACTTCCAAAAAAGGAGGAGGTTCTCAATTCGACTGTACTTTTTTTTTTTTTTTTGTATGTTACATCAGAACTTTTGACCGGGTGGACCGATTTCGACAAATTTTGTTTTAATCGAAAGGTGGTGTGTGCCAATTGGTCCCATTTAAATTTATTTGAGATCTAACAACTACTTTTCGAGTTATATCTAATAATGCGTTTTTACTTGACGCTTTTTTCGTCGACCTACGTTGTATTATACCGCATAACTTTCTACTAGATGTACCGATTTTGATAATTCTTTTTTTTTTTTTTGGAAAGAAGATATCCCTAGTTTGGTACCGTGATAAGAAAACCATGATCTGATGATGGGATCTCAGATAAATCGAGGGAAACTCTCGAAAATCCGCAATAACTTTTTACTGGGTGTACCGATTTTGATAATTTTTAATTTATTCAAAAGCTGATGTTTATCATGTGGTCACATATAAATTTTATCGAGATCTGATAACTCCTTTTTGAGTAATTTTTGATAACGCGTATTTTCTTGACTATTTTTTCATCGATCTACGTTGTATTACTCGTCGATGTAATTGAAGTCGGTTTTTTTTTCGTTTGCGAGCAAACACAATCATTTTTATGTATGTTACATCAGAACTTTTGACCGTGTGGACCGATTTCGACAAATTTTTTTTTAATCGAAAAGTGGTGTGTGTCGATTGGTCCCATTTAAATTTATTTGAGATCTAACAACTACTTTTCGAGTTATATCTAGTCATGCGTTTTTACTTGACGCTTTTTTCATCGACCTACGTTGTATTATACCACATAACTTTTTACTGGATGTACCGATTTTGATAATTCTTTTTTTGTTGGAAAGGAGATATTCTTAGTTTTGTACCATGATAAGGAAACCAGGATTTGATGATAGGATTCCAGAGAAATTGCGGGAAACTCTCGAAAATCCACATAATTTTTTACTGGGTGTACCGATTTTGATAATTTTTAATTTAATCAAAAGCTGATGTTTATCTATGGTCACATTTAAAATGTTATCGAGATTTGATAACTACTTTTTGAGTAATCTTTGATAACGCGTAGTTACTTGACTATTTTTGTTTGTCGATCTACGTTGTATTACTTGACGATGTAATTGAAGTCGGTTTTTTTTTTTCGTTTGCAAACACAATTAATATCTTAAAATTAAACCTTGTAATGAGGGAAATGACGAGGCGTTGGAGTAACGGTCACAGCACTCTGTGGCTGTTACGCTAGCAGTTGCGTGTTCGATCCCCGCACATGAAACATTGTATTTGCCATAAAGATGTTGCCGTGGGTGGTGGTTTTTGTGCAGTCCTCGTGGATCTTCCCACCGTGCCTCGGAGAGCACGTTAAGTCGTCGGTTGCTGTCATGTACACCTGATAGCGATCGTTACTCATAGTAGGGAATATATCCACCCACCCGCATTGGAGCAGTGTGGTAATTAAGCTCAGATTTTTCTCCTACACGGGAAAAGAGACCTATGCTCAACAGTAGGATATTACAGGCTGAAACGTGAGCACGAAGTGTGAACTTTGTAATTGAATACTTCACTTTATAATATAATCTGTATAAGTATGTTAAATCAAAGCAATAATTTACATTTCGTTTTGTCTCAGACAAATTGAACAATTTGAAACATTGACTACACAAAAACAAAACACAGCTATCTACGGATTGACGAATGTAAATTTCTGCAAATTTCCCTCGAGACAGTTTTTTTCTTTAATTTTGTCTCGTTTCACATGATAGCATAGAACTTCTACTATTTAGAGGAGTTGAGATGACAAATTAAAATGTTACTGCCTATGCCTATTATTATGCGTGACCTCGGCTGCATAACTATTATAGTAAATACTATTTCGAGTTTCTATCACACGCGGTCATCTTTCTCTATGATGAGCAACTTAATATTATATGCAGATATATCAATTTTTATACAAATAATAATGCATATATATTCTCTGGTACAACTGAAAGCCATTAAACCAATCAATAAATCAATCCATCAATGCATATATAGACATATAAATACAATTATTACACCCAGACTCGGGCGGGAATCGATTCAGTAACTCACGGAACAGAAAGCATAACCACTACAAACTACGCCAACGGGCTAATCAAAATAATGTTCCATTGTGACATGACAACATGAAATATCTTATTTTGGTAATAAGAGGACTTATCTGCAAAGAAAATATAAAATAACTTGGTCTATATATCTAATATATAGATATATAGATCTAATGTATATTTCCAAGAAAAGCCAACTTTTGTAGGTAAGCTGTTCAGACGTTAAATATTATTATTAGTCTAGCCAACAAGTTAAAAAATGCGTTAAATAGAGTTAAAGCTCCTAAAAATATAAGTCATAGCTCATTCGTTCCTGGATGACGTCTAGAAAAATCTAAAGTTATTAATAAGTTAAGTTGCAAAAAATGACTTTTGTTTTTTGGTAATAACTGCGAAACTATTAGTATTTAAGTAATTTAAAAAAAAGCTCCTTAAAGATGAAAAAATTTCCAATAAAAAAGAAAAGAGTCCCGGAGTTCTATCTTCAAAATCTACTTTCAATATTTTTTTCAAAAACGTGTTATATTTAACACGACTTGTTGACTAGACTATAGATAATTATATATTTAACAACAGATCATCATCACTTCAGCCTATGTGTATAACAACAGATAGTTCGTATTATATGTACATATGTATTAGTATTTAGTTTGGTCTCCATCTTTTTAATTTATAACAAACTTGTCAAAGTACACTTAAAGAAACTTTTAATAACCATTCCGGTGTACTATACCAACATTACAAAATAACTTCAATATAAAATTGAAGTAAACGTTGGAGGCTTATTAAAATGAGAGGGGAGATCTAAACTACTTATTTAGTTTATAATTTCTTAGGAAACTTGTATTATACTTTAATTATAGGAACGTCAAGCTACAGTACAGTTGAAGTTTATTGAGAGGACGAATTTTTTTTTTTTATTATATACTTTTGAATAAAACGTGAGTGTCAAAAATTAATAGTTTTTTTTTTCTTTGAAGGACCTTCTATGGTTAAGGAACATACAAAAAAAAGACGAATCGGTTGAGCCATTCTTGAGTTATGCGCTTAGCAACATTGTTAATATTATAAAAAGAAGTTTTCACTTCAATTACAACCAATGACGCCGAATGTTTATGAAGTATTTGCTGAAACCACTGAAGAAAAATAATATATTTAACGTATGTTAGATATAAAATGAATTTTAAACAAAATAATCACTTGAAAATTTAGTAATTTAATCTCATCTATGCGATTTGTTTATAGATAATGAAATATAAGCGTCGGGAGCAGCAACAGCTGGCGTAGTCATTCAGACATTGTTTTGATTTATTTTTCGACAACTACCATTGTTTGTGCTTATCGTTTTAATATTTCATGATAAAAATCTGTTATATTGAAAAGTTGATATATGTCATTTAATCAGTATATTATTACAGTGCGGTGGTGACAAAATTTATTTTTTTAATGTCGATTGTCGTTTGTTTGATATCCGAATATAGTGTACATATATTTGTGGGTCGCTATGTGGCTACGGTAGTAAAGAATATACTCGCCGGGGCCCGGAGGCTTTGTCCGGGTCTACCGTCGGGGTGAGGTGGCGAATGCTAGCGCGACCCCATCTCGCCCCACCCAGGCGGACGACTGTTCACACGTGGTGGTTTTTAGTCGGTACGAGTCCGACATAACCCTCTGGCGCCCCCGCGCTGAATTTTCCCCACATTAAAAAAAAGTAAAGAATATAGTCACACCCTGTCTTCCCGTGGATGTCGTAAGAGGCGACTAAGAAATATCATAGTCCCACTACCACCTTGAAACTTAAAAAGCCGACCTATCTGAATTCTCCTGCCCAAATAGCAGTTGTCCCATAAAAGTAAAAGTAAAAGTACTCTTTGATATAGTAAATTGATAACTGTCAACACTATTCAGTCACTGAATACTCTATTTTTTATTCATGCTCCGTAATAAAAAGTTACATTAGTTCAATACGAGTACCATTTCCATTGGCGGCACGTTCGCGTTCCTAACACAATAAAATAGATAAGACATTAAAAATAAGTTTATTTTGTAACCAGCTCCTAGTAAGTGGTAAGTTTTAGTCGGAAATAAGTATTTGTTATCTTTACACAACTGTCAGAAAAAGTCTAGTTATAATGAAACAACTTTTTCGGATTTTATCGCGGTTTATTAGGTTTTTTTACATGCCGCCCCCCAACTGAGAACTCAAAATGTCGCATATATATATATATATATATATATATATATATATATATATATATCTATATATATATATAACATAAAATAACATAACAATAGACTTTATTGTACACCAAAACAGAAATAATACATATTATGGACTTAAACAGAGTATCATCAGGTACAAAGGGCGGCCTTATCGCTGAAAAGCGATCTCTTCCAGGCAACCTAGGAGATGGTATTGTGTCAGTATAGGTGTAAAAATTGAGACATAAACGTTTGAATCTATTTACTTACATACATACATACATACATATATATATATATATATATATATATATATATATATATATATATATATATAACTTATTATAAATATAACTTTTTTTACTTTGCACCCGTCGATATATATATGTATAATGAAAAACTACAGAACACATAATTCAAGGTTTTTAAGCCCACAATTATAACACTTGACTCATCTGCTGCCTAAAATCTGATTGTTATAAGTAATATAGCTTTCGCTGTGGACAACTAACGTCCTAAGTGGGCTATGTCCAGCAGTGGACTGCAATAGGCTGAACTGACTGACTGAACTATCGTCCCAATTTCAGGAATTAAGTTTTACTTGAGTAATTTGTGTAAAAGTCCTCGCATAAATTTAAACTTGAAACAGTAAACTTTGTCAAATTATAAGCCAGTTCTACTCCAAATACAACCTCTTATAATTTATTTATGTTATGCAAAATAGTTTTAAATTATCTTTACGAAGCTGAAGCTTTGTTATTTATTAAGTAAGCCGTTTGAAAAATTAAGAAAAGTGTTATAAAACAAAGTTTTAAAATAAGCCTTAGGTTTTTATATAATTGTGTTTGCTCGCAAACGAAAAAAAAATCGGCTTCAATTACATCGACGAGTAATATAACGTAGGTAGACGAAAACATAGTCAAATAAATATGCGGTATCAAAGATTACTCATAAATACTTTTTTAATAAAAAAAGAATTTTTGAAATTGTTACACCCTGTAAAAAGTTAACTGAGGTTGACGTAAAAATAGTCAAATAAATACGCAATATTAAAGATAACATAAGAAGTACTTATCAAATCTCAATTAAATTTAAATAGGCCAACATGACATGCACCGCCTTTCGATTACAAAAAAAATATCGAAATCGATCAACTAAGTAAACAGTTTTGAGGTAGCATACATAAAAAAAATCACCCGACTTGAAAACCTACTCCTTTTTTGAAGTCGGTTAAAAGAATACAAATGAATTTAGAACCTCCTCTTTTTTGTAAGTCGGTTTAAAAGAAAACACCGTTCAAACGGTCACTTAGTGGGCGTTGCGTAAAAGAGAAAAAAGATATCTTGCCCATCCCATAACACTGTTAATGACTGCTCTACTCGTTTAGGACGCGGCGTAAGTAATAAGCTGAAAGAATCTATATTATATTGATACGTGAAGCAAATACGTTACACACAAAGAAATATTACACACACTACCATGTATTTGACTCATACACGCATATATATATACTCTTTTGTTTATTATTATTGAAGTATAGTCTTTAACAATAGAACGTTACTAATGTTCAAATTTAGAATTTAAATTAATATTGTCGAATTTCGACCACTAGGCGACCACTAGTTTTCATTATAACCCCAAATACATTTTGTCAACATCTTTCATGGACATTTGAAATCTAAGTTAGTAAAATACGCTTGTACTATAGTGTTGGGGTACGGGTGTAAACTGGTCTTCAATTTTTAAGCAATAATTAAAAGAGGCTTAAAACGCCGGATATTAATGAAGCTTTCGAGTTTTTATGAATTATTTGATGTATTTTCAAAATCAAGTAAATTTCGATACATTTTGATGTAATATTGTTTATATATTATTGTTATTATTCTTTATTGATTTATCTCCTAAGTAATCAATTTCAATGTTTTGGGCATAGGTCTCTTTCTCCAGGAGAAGGATTGGACCTTATCCACCACGTTGCTACACTGCAGGTTGGCGCATATATTCTCTACTATGAGTAACGATCGCTATCACGTATTTATCATAACAACCGGGACCGACGGCTTAACGGGGTTTAACAAGAGAACCATAAGGACAGACACCCAAACCGGAAAGGATAATTTGTACAAATACAAATATCTACCCAAGCGGAAATCGAACCTGCAAACCATTGGTGTTTTAGCGACTACTCGCATCACTGACCACCTGAGCGGTTGTTACTAACTTCCTATCTAATCACAATTTGTTCGCTTAAAATATTTATAACTTACTAATGACTTAATACGTACAGTACCTAAACTGTTTTTGATTTTCTTAGAATTAAAAATATAATAATTGTATTTGCTCGAAAAAAAAAAAACGAATTCGATTACATTGACAAATAATACCACGTTGGTAGACGAAAAAATAGTCAAGTAAATACGCGTTATCAAAGATTACTCAAAAAGTTGTAATCAGATCTCGATGAAATTTAAATATGAGCACATGATAAAAATCAGCTTTCGATTAAATTAAAAATCATCAAAATCGGTATACCTAGTAAAAAGTTATGCGGTATAATACAAACAAACGACGAAATAATAGTCAAGTAAAAACGCATTATTAGATATAACTCAAAAAGTGGTTGTCAGATCTCAAATAAATTTAAATGGGACCAATAGCACACATCACCTTTTGATTAAATTTTTTTTTGTCGAAATCGGTCCACCCAGTCAGTGAATTGAGAACCTCCTCCTTTTTTGGAAGTCGGTTAAAAGTAATCTTTCGTGTTTGAACAATAATAGATTTCGGTTATTGGACAAGACTTTGCAGTGCTGAATTAATATCTCCAAAATTAACAGAACCTACTTTTTTGTTTATTCATTATTTTTAAATAATGCTTAAATATTTTAAGTCGTCCCGTTAAAATGTCAAGTGCGAATATTGTTCATCAGCGTATATGTCACACTCACAACCAACTGCTTCAAATAGCCGTTTATGCGGCTAGGCCTTTTAACAATGCCATACGTACACGTCTAGTTTGGAACTTGAATCATTATGACATTTTAAAACATTTCATCACAGCTGAATTTAAAGCTGACGTGACTTTGAATTAGTAGTATCTGCTTTGTTTTAATGACAATAAGTTAACGGCGTATACATTTTTTATCATTGATCAATGAATTTTTTTTTGTGTATATCTTTTCCATTCTGTGTGGAATCGGAAAAAATGTCTTAGCTATCTTGGTACTAGTGTAAGCCATTAATTCTACATAATAACAATATTGATTTTGTATTAAAAATCATTTTGTTACTAGCTGCCCGAACAGACTTCATTCTGTCAAAAGTTAATAGTTTTTTTTTGTTTTAAAACCTCCCGCGTGTATTAAGGAACATACAAAAAATAAGTTAGCCAAATTGGTCGAGCGATTCTCGAGTTATGCGCTTAGCAACATTCATTTTTATTTATATATAAGATACGATATTGTTTAAGTACTCTTTGAATTTATTATTCTATCCTATCTTTATAAAGAAAAGAAATACAATACAAGTAATAAAAGTAATAGTAATTTTTCTTATTCATGTTATTCATGTTAGGATCAGATGTATAAAATCGATATATCTACTCAGAAAACAAAATTTGGTGATAAAAAGTTCGCCGAGCTAGCTAGTTTTGTTTAAACATAAAAAAAAGTAAAATTAATTTAGTACATGAGCTAGTCGAGTGTCGCTTTGCTGTGATATTTTTAAATGTATTTCAAATCACTCAACTAACTGCTATTTCAAATTTCGGTTAAATTGCGTTGTTCAATTAAATCGTTAGGCGACTAATTGAACAGCTATTGACGAGAGGTGGCACAGAGGTTACATTAACTCGTAGTTTCACAGCATCGCAAACTCTTTCCCGACCACATAAAACTTACTCATAGTTTGAACGTTTTTATTTTTAATGTTTATTTCCCCGACAACACAGGAAATCAAATTACGGGGGGGTTGGTAAGTGTAAGGATTTTTTGTTATATTAGTAAATAATAATTCAATCACTTAGTGGTGATTATTAAGATTTATTATTTTACAAAATATTTTGTCATTTTGTTATTGTTTTTATCCATTTTTTTCCTTGAGTAGAATAATTACATATTTACAAGAGGAAAGAGCCCTGCAGGGGGATGTTACAGGCTGAAGCGTTACCCGTTATTTAGTTAATAAACGGTTCAAAAACAAATATATTATTTGTGTGCTATTGCTTGCAATAAAAAATAAAAAAGAGTACGCAAGCTTATCGTAAAATGAAATAATGAATCACTGAACTCAATCTTATAAGATTCAATAACGGATCACATGTAGTGGTAATTGTAGTCGTCTATAACACCGCTGGTTTGCGGGTTTGATTCCCGTTCGAGATTAATATTTTTATTTGTACAAAATTTCCCTCACGGTTTGCATGTCTGTCCTTGTGGGTCTCCCTACCGTGCCTTAGAGAGCACGTTAAGCTATCGTTAACATATCCGCCAGTCCACAGTGAAAGAGCGTGGTTGATTGAACTCCAATCCTTCTCCTACAAGGATACAGAGGCCTATGCCCAGCACTTTGATATTACTGAATCATATCGTGATTGATTGTGAAGATTCGATTGCATATCTCATCCATTCAAAAATTAAAAAATATAAAACGTGAAAATAAAGTACAAAAAACTTTAAGAACCCTACTTTAATTTATACTAACAAAAAAAATAAGAAGTCAAATGGACATACTTAGGGATAACTCATAAAGTTATACAAATTAATAAAATAAATGTGTTTTCTTCCATCATAAAATTACAAACCTACAAACTACATACAAACTTCCACTCCAGTACGTCCTAAGGTTGGCTAGTAGAGATTTCTTTTAGCATTAAACCCGCCTTTTGTACAATTCTTTAATGTATTGTGCGGTAAAATAGTCTTAAATGAATAAATAAATAAAATTTAACAATAAAATCGCTAAAATCTTTTCACTCAGAGCGTTGTTGTGCCGTATATAACCTGCAGTTAACTTAAATAGACGCATTAAATGTTAGTCGGTTGCTGCCATGGGATTAACTAACCTGGGAAACCTATAATCTAACCTAATATATTCTTAACGCAATGAGAGTATAAAATTACGTTTTTTATACAACTAGGTCGGCAAACAAGCGTACGGCTCACCTGATGGTATGCCATTACCGTGGGTTAAAGACGAATACAGCACCAGAGGCATTGCTAGCGCGTTGCCGAACCTATCTCCAATCCCCCCCCCCCCAAAGAACACAATACAATGAAAGCTGTATTATTAAGCTGTGATCTTCTATAAAGTCGTGGTCGTTCCTCAGTCGGACTGCTTCAGATTTTGAGCAGGATATTTCCTACCTTACTGTAGATTATAATATTGTTAATTTAAATGTATTTATTTGCAACCAATGAAAACCATTTTTTTTTATTTTCCATTTTCTTTCTTTCCAAAAGGCATTTGAAGTTATTGCTCCACTTCTATTAGCTGATTAAAGTGATATATTGTGGTTTAAAGATTTAAATTCAATTTTATTCTACTGTGTTAATTAAACATTTCAGTTAATGCACATTTTAGTCAATATACCAATAAAATTGCTTTCCAAACACCAATTATCAAAAAAAATCCTAATACTATTTAGAATCTACGTTTCCCTTTGATGTCAACAATAGCTTAGTTTTACAGTCATTTGTTTCAAGTATCACGTACAACTTTTTAGTTTGCTGATGTACTTCAATATTGTTGCTTTTATGACAATGACAATTCAGCTTTTAATATCTCACTGCTAAGTATAGGGCTTTTCCTCCATGTAGGGTAAGGATCGGAGCTTAATCTACCACGCTGCTCTACTGCGAGTTGACAGATACATTTCCTACTAAGAGTAACGATCGCTATAAGGTGTATATGATAACTAACGGTATCTGGAGATGTGTGGGTCTTCCTGACAGGCCCGTGGGTCTGTCCGGGTACGGGCTTCGAAGTTGCCCTCTTTACCCGGGCTTTCATCACCGGGGCTTCGCCTCCGGGGTCACCTTATTTCGGCCCTATTGGGTAGGGTCTCAATACCCTTGGGGTCTTCGCCTTGCTAAGACCTTGCTTCGCTTGCGGTATCGGGAACGACAGCTTAAAACAGCTTGGAAAAATCCACAAGGACAAACATCTGAACCGGAAAAAAATATTTCTACAAATAAAAATATCCATCCCGAACGGTAATTGAACCCGCAAACCGTCGATGTTTAGACGTGTACACGGCACACACAATAATGTACCAGAGCAGTTGTTGTTATTACAATTTATTGAAAATTTTCATTTCAAAAAAATAATTAATCTATGGACTATCATGTTTATACATTAAGAAGTTAAGTTCATACTCTCAAAGTATAAAGTAACTATCTTTTTTTATTATTGTTTCATATTCATTTTTACCATCATATCTCCCACATATGAATTAAGTCGTGGCATTTAAAAAGCATTGTTCATCTTTTCAATTCCATTTTAATGAAAGCTTTTTAACGATCTACAATTATCACTGAGATAACGACCTAACGAATATCTTGGATAGTTACTATGGGGTTCATTATTTGAGCTTTCATTTCAGGAAACGGGATGCATTTGTGCATGATTTAATTTTTTTTAAATTATGGTTTCGTCGGGGAACATTTTCTTTTATTTTTTGAGTAAGACGTGCTACTGAAGTAATTTTTCATATTTTGGAAGTTTAATACAAATTTGAAAGTAGTTTTCAATATGTGTTTGCATAAACTGCTGTGCTGTGTGGCTACGGCACTAAGGAATTTAGCCACCCCCTCTCTTCTCGTGGGTGTCGTAAGAGGCGACTAAGGGATAACAAGGTTCCACAACCACCTTGGAACTTAAGAAGCCGACCGATGGCGGGATAACCATCCAACTGCTGGCTTTGAAATACACAGGCCGAAGACGGGCAGCAGCGTCTTCGGTGCAACAAAGCCAGTACTGCGGTCACCAACCCGCCTGCCCAGCGTGGTGACTATGGGCAAAACACATGAGTTCACGTTATTTTTGGCGTAAACTTATGGAGGCCTATGTCCAGCAGTGGACTGTATAGGCTGTAATGATTGCATAAATACGCTAAATACAAATCAATTGCTGTTTCCTTTGTCTCGGTAAAACTCGAGAATTGCTTGACCGATTTGGCTGATTTTGATCTTGGAATATTTGTGGAAGTTAGGAAAGGTTTAGGTGTAATACTAAAAAGGAAAATCTAATTTTACTATACAGATTGTTCCTAGCTGTGAAACATGATGTATTTTGTCAATAAAATTATTACTTATTGTCAAATATCCATAAGTGCGTTTAGAAAGTATTTAGTCTATATTTTTAACAATACAGGTGATAGGAATTTCATCGGTTCTAGTTTTCTATAAAATATTAATATTTTGTTAATTTCCGCTACGAATACCACATCATATTTATAAAAAACTTATTTACGGAAGCAAATTGAATATTTCATTATAAATTTAATTTAATATGTAATACTCTAATAAATCAATCGCTTTTTCATATTTCATTTGATTTGTTCATAATTGAATTAAAAACACATTCATAAACAAAAATTAAACGCCTCAATTGTTTAATTTAATACTATGAAGCGATGTTTTGATTTACTGTATAATATAATCCGCCAACCTGCAGTTGAGCAGGGTTGTGGATTAAGCTCCGATCCTTCTCCTGCAACGAGAAAGAGCTCAATGTCCAGCAGTGGGATGTTACAGGCTGAATTAATCGTATAGGAAAAAACATTAAGAACATTGATGAAGTTGTTTAAATATGATACAAATGAAAAAATATTTCGGATATCTGAATGGCAGTGATTTGATTTTTTTTTATAGAAATTTTCTGATAACTTTTGATCTGAACTGAACTTAAAATAGAGAGCGTGCCACAGAGCCTTTAGACTTTAGGGTATTCAAATTAGCAAATTATCTAATGTTGTTATTAACTATAACTAGTAACTGTAATTGATAATAAAGCAAATTTCGTGTACCAATATAAGGCAACTATCCTTTCTTCTGTAGCTTTTTTATAATAGCAAATAGTTTCCTTTTGTGTATTGACTTTGTAACTTAATCTGCCACATGGCTCCACTGCAAGTTGGTGGACAATTTTCTACCAATAATATGTTATCAAATGTTTATAAATGACAATTGAGACTAATAGTTTAATTAGCTGTTCGAAATATATAGGTGGAACACAACACAATAATAAGTAACCAGGACAGAAATATATATTTACTAGCTGTGTCCGCGAGGAATTTAACAAAAAAGTTTTTTTTCAGTTCGTAGAGTTATAAAATAAATAAATTTCTAAAATAAATATAATAAGTAACCTAAGTTACTCCTTATTACATCAGCTATCATCAGCTATATGTACCGTGTATATGTATATCCATATGCATTTAGTAAAAAGCGGCTATTTTAATATTACAAACAGACACTACAATTTTATTTATTTGTATAAATTTATACACATTTAAATATCGAATATTAATGGAACTTCAGTGATACTACTTCTCCAGAACAGTCACAAAATATGAATTACAGATAAAAAAAAATTATTGAAATTAAAAGGGATTACTCAAATAAAATACAGAATTAATTTCTATCGTTAATGAGTTCAAATTTTGTCTTAAGTGACAAATCAAGTAAGATATTTTTATTTTTATTTTTATTTTTATGAGTTGCTTAGTTGGTAAAACGGGTTTACGTCAACAGCTAACCATAGATATCACGACAGAAAATTGATTTCGCTTATAAAAATTCCTACCGACACTTATGACTTTGACCCAAAACGTTATTTTCTGCTCTCGAATTTTTTATGTAAGCAGTTTGTGAGAATATTATCGTAGGCTTATTAAAATATACGTTGTGATTCCTGTGATTGATTATATTTGTTATTTTTATAATGGTCCATTTTTAGGATGATATATATATAATTATATATATATATATATATATATTTCACATACTTTAAAATACGTTACTAAAATCTGAACAACCGCTCTGGTGTAGTGGTGCGAATAGTTGTCTAAAACACCGACGATTTGCAGGTTCGACTCTAGCTCAGGATGGATATTTGTATTTGTACAAATTTTCTTTCCGGATTGAATGTCTGTCCTATGTCTCATTTCTAATCCTATCTTTGAGAGATATCCCAAGCATAGTCCGTTCCATTTCAATTATGCCCTAACAATTAACAACAATTAACACAAACAAACATAACAACAACAATTAACAATGCCCTAACAATAAGCAGCACTTAAGTTGAAACTCATGTCACTTTGAGCCATCTTAGTTAATAACTGCACAGATGATGGCGTATAAAATTATTCGTAAACAGATAGTCCACATCGAAATCAGCAAGAGCTGTATCGGAATGACCCAAAGCATATGCTAAGAAAGTTCTGAAGAAAATTAGCTACTAGCACTTAGGACACGTTATTTTTTAGTTAAAAAATACATTGATAATTATAATATGAAGTTTGCGGCATCGAAATTGAATTTTATTATCAACAATGAAGCGATACGAAGTGCTCTTATCTGTTATGTTTTGATAGCGCTCCACTGCCAGTATTACACGCTCTAACCGCAGCTGTGCCTTTGAAGCGCATTCAGACTTCAAGACTTATCTTGCGACATGTTGTTTTATTTTATTTTTTATTATAAATAAGATTAACAATTTTTTTAAATTTTTATTATAAAATGGTAAAGTTAAGTTACTTTCTAGTTTGTTGTTTGGACTTATAGCTTAAGAAATACGGAAAGAAAAACGTTCATTTGAGTTATACCGCTACTGTTTGGAAAAAAAATATGCGTACCGATATAGTATAGACTCGATAAAATGTAAATATTATAATAATATTGGAAATAAATTGTAATAAGATAAATTTCATATGAAGGGATCAATCTCTATATGTAATTTATTAAAACTTTATACCTACACTACTTTCTAAAACCATATTAGTCAAAATCAAAATCAAAAATAACTTTATTCGAGTAGGCTTCAAAATCGTCTTTCCACAAATTAAAACTAAATTCGTTGTAATTATTTAAGTAATTGAAAGTAAAACTACCGCTGATTTGAAATGCAGTAAAATTTTATTTTAATGATAACTTTACGATGATAAAGTTAAATATCATAATATTTATTGGTGCATATTTGAATAGAATAAGTTCAACAAATTGTTTTTATTTAATAAAAACATGTACGAGTAGGAGTCAAGGGTAAAGTTGTGTCTCTGTAAAATATGTCACACGATTAGAAGAATTTATGGTTTTAAAATGTATGCAAAAATCAATAGGCAAATATACTGGACTATGAAACGAGGATAACTAAAAAAATGGTCTAGATGAAAGTCTACATCGTCATTTAAACTTATATAAATGTTATACTTTAAAGCAATAATTATAGTAGTGATTATTTTAATTTGTGGATTATTTAAATTTGTTTGTTTTATTTTAATTTTTGGTGATAAAAATAAAATAATTTATATCATAATTTCTTAAACTTTTTACATCTCTCTTATATAACCAAATTTAATGTTTCAGCAATCAAAATATACGCAATTTTTGAAAAATTGTTCATAATTTCTATTATTTCCTACCCTATATTTATTACCTATTGTTATTTTTAGATTTATTTCATTAACAACTGTACAAACGTATTAACAACAGTAACAGTAGTAACAGTAATTAATGTAAATTAGTTATTTAAAGACAATGAAAAGATTAAGTAAACAAATCGTATCGTATCGTGTAAGTGTCCTTGCCTTACATTGCAATACAAGCGCCACCCGAGTTAAGTTCTCGTATAAAGGCAACGTTTGCACAATCGTGATTACAGAATCGTGTTGCTCGGATTCTTATTGCTTTGTATATGACCCGTGTAGGAAATCAATGGCACCGAATTTATTACCTCACAACCCGGATAACTTTTAGTACAACAAAATTTGACGTTCGAATAAATATATATCGATACACTTCTGAAAGTGCCCGAGGCTTAAAATAAAAATTATTTATCACGGATTCTATCCGTAATTTTAACATTCTGCGTAATTTAATATACTTTTAAGTAGCTCAATTTGTGTGAAATTTAAATACTTTAGCAACGAAATAATTAATGGAAAATAAAATATTATAGATTCGATAATTTAAACGGTAACTCGTAAAATGATTAATTAATTTTACTTAAACTATAACGTAGCTGTTTTTTCTCTTATTAAATAATTTTTTTTGTAGGGGCAAAGATTTTTGTTTTTTGTTTTAAGCGATATTTAATTTTGATTTTAATACTTATTGCTAGCAATGGTTACATTACCTTTGTCGTAGTACCGTATTTGTCTATGAGCTTGGATGTCCTAACCTAGACACTAATAATCGTGGGCTTATATAAAACTTAACCCTGGTGCATTTTGTTAGTATGTTCATCTATATCTCAAGGGTCTTTATTATATTCAAGGTGAGAGTTTCAAGTATATCCGTTATAAATTATTGCAGCAGGTGGTTGGTACAACATCTAATTAAGCTCTTTAATGTAAGGCGATACTATTGCATGATATTGTTAAGGTTGTAATTCTTTATTTAAATTATAGACATTAAATATAACATTAAAATTATTGTTTATCGCTTAAACAATAGAAAACCATGTTTAGCCTACTTTATAATATTGTAATAGATTATTATACAATCGCTCTGGTGTACTGGTGTGTAGGTGCCTAAACACTGGAGGTTTGCGAGTTCAACTCCCACTTGGGATGGATATTTGTATTTGTACAAATACTTATTTCCTATTTAGATGTCTGTCCTTGTAGGTCTCCTCACGTCAACGTCAAGCTGTGTGGTAGAGATTAAGTTTCGATCCTTCTCCTAGATGGAGAAAGAGGCTTATTTGAGGCCTAGTAGTGAGATATTACAGGCTGAATCATTGTATTAAAAAAAAATTAGGAAAATCACCAGAAACGACCAGAAAAAAAATAGGATATAAGCTTATATTCTAGGCTGTCTAGGCCAATTTTCAGGCCAGCTTTCATCTCGAAAAATTTGTTCATTTTCCTTTTCTTTTCTCCTGGCTCTCTAGAGATATCTGTATGCACGTTGCTTTCGTGATTGAAGTCACGAGGTTCATTTTAAAATATAAAATGACTTTTATTCTATGCATTCTAGTGGACACTGGTTCTAAATTACCAATATAATTAACCTCTAACTTTTGCTAATTTCTACTCATTTTTAACAGTACATTTTAAAATTCTTAACTAAAATAAAAAAGAGGACGTTATTAATACGACTATATGTATTTTGTTTTACCTGATAACTTTATACTGGTTGTCCCAATTTTGGTGATCCTTCTTTTTAATCTAAATCCTTATTTGTCGAAAGCTAGCGCTCATCATAAATAATAACAATACAATAATATAATAATATATTACACAATTATATCCCAATTGGAATTTTGCTAAATCTGACGAGTAGATTTTGGAACGAAGTTCCTTATGGGGCGTTGCTAAAGGGTATCTTAGCTGGCAAAAAACGTCCGTAAAGTTAAAAAAATGCGTAAGATTTTGATGTGTGATGGCTATACGTGTGTGATGTATAGTCTAGTAATGACTGTTATTATTATTGCAGTTTGCTATTATTATTATATTATCCGATAATTATTATGTATTGTTATAAATCATTGTAATTAAAATAAAGTTGTTAAGATGGTTTTGTAAAATAGTTAGTAGATAAAAAGTAGTTGATGAAAAAGTAGTAAATAAAAAACAAACGTAGTAAAAATGTATACCCGAACAATTATTTTCGTTATCCCTCGAATAGAACTTGAAATTAATATTTTATAGTACGAAACTTCCTTCCTTTCTTGTGTCCCATGACACCACACGGTTTTGTCACATAATATGGCACTTTCAGTGAAAAGTTCAACTCTGAAACCAAACTGAATTTTATTCAGCTTGGTAAATAACGGTGACAAAGACAAAGATTATAAAATTACCAATTGAGATATACCTGTGTTATGCTGCAATATTAGCCTAAAATGTTCAATATACCTATTAACAATCTAATGTTTATCGCTAATACAATCAACGCTCACAGGAAGGCCATTCTTTTGGCTCGTATTTCCCGTCTCTTTCCAGAACTAATTAAAATTTTTAGGAGGGATATGAGATACAAGTGTGTCAATTATAATTTGTTTCTGCCTATCTTGGTTCCACTTTAGCTTTTGCTTAAGCAATTTTCTACATTCTTCAGGCCTAAGCCTGGCCTTCCTGGTTCCTCCGTGCTTGCTGCTGCATCGGACAATGTAGTAACCAGTGTTAAATTTATTATCAATCGCTTCCGATCAACATTAGTACATGCTCAATCAATTTCTAGTAGTTGGTCACTACATTTAACTACCTAAGATGCTTTTTATATTTTTCACGTTAATTTTATTATACTTGTTTATGTAAACTAATTCGGTTTTTAGTTTGATAATAAACAATTTAATTAATGTATTATATAGCAAGTGGTTCACAAACTCTAAAATGGCGCAATTTTGATGATAATAACACTTGGAAAGCAGTTACATAACGGTTATCATAACGTGCGTTATCGTTTCAGACGGGCAAAAGGGTTTAACTAAACACTAAGTGGACTATGTAGATAATTTTTCGATTTTTAGTGCTCTTACACATGCAAAATTACTGTTTCTGGGTTCTTATGTAACCTAAAATCATTAAATATATTGCGATGATATGTTTAAAGGTAGGTTTATTAAATAAAAAATTAATAAATAAATAAATTAGTAATTATGATCAGAAAACTAGGTAATTCTGGAAAACATGATATCCGTAATCAATACTCCTGGCACATAAGTATCTAAAAAAACGTCGCTGACTAAATAAATATTATAACTATATAGTCTTTACTTCTCTCGAATACCAAAGTCAGATATCTACGAGAGTGTAGTATCGCCTCAAGCGAGCTAACAACAAACAAATCATCATCACAGGCCTAAAGTTTCTTTGTGGAATTGTTTGTTGTGCTTCAGTGAAACTGAAATGCTCTGATTCTCTTTATGGTAGGGAAATAATTTTAGTCAAAGACTAGACTTCATGATACTGATTAAAGGTTATTATGTGGCTATTCGAAATACTTAGGTAATTATCTAGAAAATTACATGAAAAATTTGAAATTGTAGTATACTGAATGTTATTAGCTCTGAATATCTTTAGACCCTGATCATGGTTATTATTAGATTATGTCTTCTATGGAAATAAAGATGACAGCTGCAGTTTTAACATAAATTTTTCATTACGACTGATATTGAATGTACTATATATTATATCTAATTATATTCACCATATTCATATTGATCAGTCAAAGTATCCTTCAGATAGGTTTTCTTATTTACTATGATTTGATTGGTCAAGGGGTTTCACTAAGCTGTGGACAGTGTCTATTTAATTTTCTAGTAGTAGATAAAAAAAAGTGTTTGTGTCAGCTCCGACGCACGACTAGAGTTTACTCCTTCAGATCGACTGTCTAAAGAGGCACCAAAAAGGCTAAGACTAAGTCTAATAAAAAAAATATCATATCAAATGGTAAATAAAAAAATCAAATATGTAACGCCATCTATCGGAATTATTATAAAACGTCGCTACGCCATGTATCGGAACCTAATAGATAGCGTTACTTAACGAGGTCATTCGTTCAGTAGATTTTACTCCTCATATTTTTTTCATACCGGGGGCCTTAGATGAAATCGATTCTTAAGGAGTTAACTCCAATAATACAATAACATGGACAGTTATGTTTCAAATAATAAAAGCATGTTCTAAAGTATTACATTTATTTGTATACAAAACAGAGCAATTATTTATTTATTTAATTTAAAATGAAAAAGTAATTAATATAAGATTTTACGCGATAGATGGCGTTACGAGAAACGTAACGGGGTTCGTTCAGTAGATTTTACTCCTCATATTTTTTTCATACAGGGAGCTTTAGATGAAAATCGATTATTAAGGAGTAAACTCCAAAAAAAACTAATTAATGATGTAGCCTCAATACAAATTAATGTACAAAACTCATCTAACAAGACGAAATATAGTTTCGAAGTTGAGATAATCGTTATAGTTGAGAAAATGATAAAGAAACACGAAAGTTAGATTACATCGCGTGTGTTAGATTTATTTTTATATTAACGACCAAAAGTTGCGAATAAAACATTAACGCACACACTTGAAGCCAACTCCGACGAAGCACAAAAAAGAATAATGATATTCGCCTTCATGGATCGAATACAGGAAAAAAGACCCCTTTGTGAACGAAATATGGTAAATATATTATTGTGATCGATATTATTTATTGCTTTCTAATTAGGTAATAGTATTTTTTTCGTATATATTTTAAGTCTAAGATTTTTTGGTTTATTTTAATAAAAATTATCTAACATTATAAGTATCATATAACGAAAAAAATATTTATCTTTCTAATGTTTTACTGGTACAAACCTTAGTTTCACAAGCAACCTTAGTTTGTAAATTAAAGAAGAATACTAAAATACATACATACACATAAAACAATAACAAAAAATAAAGAGAAAAGTATGGTAGGTATACTTTAATACCGCTAGTAAGGCGAACAAGCTTACGCCTACCTCATGATATGTTTCTTTTTGTTTTTACGTTTGTTATGACCTATTTTTTTATTTAGATACTTAAAGAGATTTTTTTTATATAACTAGGTCGGTAAACAAGCGTACCTACGGGTCACCTGATGGTAAAAGATTATCGTAGCTAATAGACATCTGCAACACCAGAAGCATCGCAAGGGAGTTTTCAACCTTATCTCCAATTCCCTCCCGGAGCTCTGGTCACCTTACTCATCAACAGGAACTCAATATTACTTGAAAACAGTATTATTTAGCTGTGCTCTTCTGTAAGGTCAAGGTACCCCCAGTCGGGCTGCTCCATATTTTAAGCAAGAAATTTCCTGCTGTACCCTACCTCAATTATGAAATATGTACAAAATGTTCACCAATATTTTCGTTTTTAGGATTTCCTAGAACTTTCTACAGGAGTGTGAGGTTATCCAAAGTTGACTTGCCTCTGCATTAGATCAACTTTTCATAGATCGGATTAAATTGACCTGATGTCAACTTTTCAAGTAGTTCGGAAAAGCTTAAGCGTTCCAAAGTTGCTTTGTTTGGAAATGTGATTTAAATATTCATGGCATCTATCCTTTACTTACTGCGAGCACTTTACATCAGTGTATTAATAAAAGCTCATTTCTTAATTTAATTTAATCTGATTATTTAGCCTACAACACCCTATTTATGGGCACGGGATTCTTTCTCCTCGTGGGAGAAATATTGGAGCTTAACACTGCAGATTGGCAGATATATTCCCTACTATGAAAAACGATAGATCGAGAGCTTTACGTGCTCTTCAAGGCACGGTGAAGAGATTTGAAAGAGACCTAGGCCGGATACAAATATTTGTACAAATGCAAATATCTACCCCGAGTGGAAATTGGACCAGTGTCCGTCGGTCGTTCAATACCTAGCGGACCACTCTACCAGAGTAGTTAACCATTTCGTTACATTCATCTAATCTCATTTAATTCAATATAAATTTAATTTTGAAAACCACTATTGCTTACTTGTGCATTTTTTTATTTCTTGCAGTTTTATTTTGGATTTACTTCGATATATTGAAATACTTTTAAGCATTTTGCATTTCAGGTATCTTAAATTTCTCAATATAAATGCTTGAGTTCCTTCGATGCGTTAAAATCCCAAATGAATATCGCTTAATATCAATTCCAGGGCGACCTCTATTAAACGAACTTGTTCGGATTTTATTATTGAAGTTAATAATTTCGTATTTTATACTGAGTCGGTAAAAATTTAATTTAATTTCTTACATTTTTTTTTCTATAAAAATGGCCTTGAATTTATACTGTTTAGCTGATGCAGTCCTTGTTATTCTGTTGGTAAGTCTTTAAACAAAATGAGAAAATGAATGTATAACAGTAAAAGTAGTCAATAATTATTCCATTTTTTTTTTCATTTACATATTTTACTTTTGCCACCAATAAAAAGGCAACGAAAATGGATGGCTCTCGATCAAATTTAATTAGAATTATATGGCAAGCACTACCTTTCGATCAAAAACAGAATCATTAAAATTGGTCCACCCGTAAAATGAGAAAGAGCTTTAAACTGATAACCTCGTCTTTTTTAAGTCGGTTAAAATAAATTTACGCCCTAGAAGTAGCGTATAACCTAGCGTGGAAAGCAGGGTTAACCCTGCATTAATGCCAACCGACCAATGACCGTTATTACGTAAATATAATGTAATAATATTCACATATTACAATTTCGCTTAGTCGACGCTTAGTTAACATACGAGTAACGTAGTTAATTGATGACATATTGCTTCGCGTCGAAAATATAGGCATAAATGTATATCTGATACTATAGTTAGAAATAAGTAGTGTCTATTTTGTATGATAGTAGTTTATAGAAGAATATTATGGCCTATTTATTGAACATAATCAGGTTGAGTGGACTATAAAAACATAGCAATGATTCGGAAAAATGATTTTCAGTTTGTATAAATAATAATAATAATAATAATAATAAATAAATAATAAATATGTACACAATAATATGTGCTGTGTGGCTACGGCACTAAAGAATTTAGCCACCCCCTCTCTTCCCGTGGGTGTCGTAAGAGGCGACTAAGGGATAACAAGGTTCCACAACCACCTTGGAACTTAAGAAGCCGACCGATGGCGGGATAACCATCCAACTGCTGGCTTTGAAATACACAGGCCGAAGACGGGCAGCAGCGTCTTCGGTGCGACAAAGCCAGTACTGCGGTCACCAACCCGCCTGCCCAGCGTGGTGACTATGGGCAAAACACATGAGTTCACGTTATTTTTGGCGTAAACTTGTTGAGGCCTATGTCCAGCAGTGGACTGTATAGGCTGTAATGATGATGACACAATAGACAATTTTACGGGAGCGCGAAAGGGCTTTTAAAAAAATATATTACATTAATTAATCTAAAACTACTTAATTAAAAATTATTTTAAAATTACAATGCTCTGGATTAATCTACGATTTAATTCTAAAAAACTTTCCCAAGACATAATATGATCCCAAAGCATGAGACAACGTAAATTCTCCTATTCCGCTGATCAGCATTTACTTCTATTGTTCTCATACTTTGGTCCAACATAACTCAATACACACACGGTCGTCTGTTCCTAAAGTAAGCAACTTAATGCTTGTGTTATAGGTAACAGCCAACTGGTACATACTGGTACTGGTACATACTGGTGCTACATTTTTTTTTTCGATAAATATACTTATAAATAATACATATATACACATATAAATAAAAAAAATATTACTTAGGCTCGGGGTGGGAATCGAATCCACAAAACTCGGAGCAGAAAGCAGGGTCACTACAAACTGCGTCAACGGGCTAGTCACATAAATAATAACATTATAGAACAGTGTATCACATAATTAAATATACGCCTCATACTTAACCATTCCACTAGTATTTACGCCTGTCTTGGGGGTCCAGAATCAACGAACACAAGCACAACGCTCAGGTCACAGCAAGTAAATATGTATGGCCTACATAGACGTTTGTCATGAGTGGTTATTATTGAACCAGCCAGTGCTGTTACAGCTGGGTTAATGCGCCATCAATTATATAAAAGTGAATAAATTAAATAAAAAACCTTTTAATATAGATATTAATAGTATATATTTATCTAATATATAAAATTCTCGTGTCGCAGTGTTTGTAGTTAAACTCCTCCGTAACGGCTTGACCTATTCTCATGAAATTTTGTGTCATATCGGGTAGGTCTGAGAATCGAACAACATCTATTTTTCATACCCCTAAGTTATAAGGGAGAGGGGGTTAAGAAGGTTTATAAAATATTATGAAATTTTGTGCATATCGGGTAGATCTGAGAACCGGCCAACATCTATTTTTCATTCCCCTAAGTTATGGGGGGGGGGGGATTGAGAAGGTTAATAAAATATATGTATGGTAAAACAACGTTTGCGGGGTCAGCTAGTAATGTATAAAATAAAATAATCGAATACAATAGATATTCCATCTAAAATGTAAGCCAGTATAACTATATTCACATGTTGAAATGTAAAACGATTTTCCGCATCAATCTCATTTTATTTTCCATACGCGACTAACAACTAACAATTACAATAGTTATTCGTTCTAATTAGTCCATTGTGTTTTGGTGGAATTAGTGTACGTGTTGTGATGAAAATTATTAGCATCAACGAGTTAATAATGGCGGTAATAACATAAATTATTATTAATTTAGTTAATCATTCTTTTGATATATCACAAGTTTATGAATATTAGATTGACGTGCTATTGATTTTAATTACTTGTGTATGTGTAATGTACTCATATGTTCTGTATGTACATATATATGTCCCACAGCTAAGCTCAAGCATCTTTGTCTACTAAAGAGCTTGATTTGTCACTCTATTGAACTCTACAAAAATAATTAATGCAATCAGCAGTGCTAAATTTAAATCCGCTTTAAGATTTGGTTACAACGTATTCTAGCTTGTATAATTTAGGTTTAAAATTATATACACGTTCTTTAATACTTCCGTAGTAATTATACAACATATTGGCTTTTATACCAGGTTTGTATGCAAAGAAAAGCAAGCGAAAGGCATAACATTAAATCATATTAACATTACAATTTCTTAACACATAAAATAAATCATGTTCCTAAATTACTTCTTCTATTTGACTGACTTTTTACTATGTGTAGTTCGATTTTGATATCTCTCACTTGTTTGATACTTTGTTTGACTCTGAATATATAGAAAACACACAAACACATACATGTTACAATATCATGCTAAATAATGTTTAGAATTCATCTCGTGCTTAGCGGATGAAAACACCTCGTTGTAATCTGCATACGCTGCGTAAATCTAAGACATAAATGTATGTACATATATACATCTACTAATCTGCAAATTAACCACGTTGATTGAAATAACGAATAAAATGTAATGCTGTATGAATGTTGAGAATTATAATTAATTAGAATTACATAACATGTATTTCATTATTTCAATTGTATTTACAATATAATACTAGTTAAAATTGGAAAAAGGCCAAGTTTATAAAGTATGATTAAAAATTATTTCAAAATAAAAAGAAAATTGAAGACATACATTATGCGGCGGTAAAAATAGTGATGATTCAACTTCAATGTCTGCTTAAAAATTTTTGTTTATAGAATTATTTGTTTTGGTTTTGAAATCAGAAAATGGAATGGAAACTAGAAAAACACACACAAAAAAAAGAAACAAAGTTGTAAAAGGTTTTGCTATATTTTTCTTAGCGCATTTAAAAGTTTAATTACTAATATTTTCATACATGATCCATAATAGAACAACATAAGGAATAACGCCATATTATATTCTGAAGAATTTGTTAAAGTTAAACCTCTGGTTCATTTCTAAGTAAACTGAAGCACACGCCATTCAAAGCCTTACAATATTATTTACACTTTAAGCGATTATTTCCATGATAAACAGGTTTTCTTAGCTCATGCTTGTTGATATTCTAGCAGCACATTACTTTGAAAGTATAGTGTATATTTAAAAACTTTTAACCCAAATTGTACACACATAGGATACGCCATAACAAGTCGTTGGTAATGCATGCTGTGCAATTTACTTTAGTGAAATGTAATAATATTACTTGTGTTATTATTTTTCTACGGTCCCAGAAACAATAATCTATATTCTACATACTCGTATCAAAATTATAACAGGATTATGTCTGTACGTGAAATATACTATTTATATAAAAAATACATACACAATTAAAATTTAAGCAATCGTTAACTGACCTCTTCTAGTTCTATCTTAGCGTTATAGATTTCCAACAGTTAAAAAAAGATTTTTTTGTCTCTTTTTCTTAACATTTAAATTATTTTATTTCTTGGCTTCAAAGTATATGAAATTATATTATTATAAGTCTCAGCTTTACCCCTGTTGAAAAAACTACAGCAACGGCCATATTAGATACAAAATTGATAGCTCTTAGCAAGTACCCTCAAAATTTGATATTATTGTAAACCGAAGATTCGAAAATTCTTACCAATTAACTCAAGTACACTCTTTTTGTTTGAGTTTTAAGCATGAACAGAATATTTAATTTTGTGTAACTATCAGGAAAAATTAATAGAACAACAAACAGTTGCAACACTGTTGTAATTAATGCAAAATGTAGAGACAGTGGAGCTTACAGATATTATTATGAATATTTATGTGTGTCCGCATTCCAGTGAGGCTTTCTCCTCGTGCTTCCTTAGCGACTAAATACCAGGAATATTTAGGAAATTCATTGTTTCCGCTATATTGGTTAGATGGAAAAAGTTAAATAATATTTTTTTATAGAGAAGCATTAATGAGTTGTGATCTTCTAAAAGGTTGAGGTGTTTCCTCAAAGAGTTGCTTCAAATTTCAATTATAACTTGAATTCTTAAAAATAATCCTTGTATTTGCCTACAAACGAAAAAAACCGACTTCAATTACACTGACAAATAATACAACGTAAGCAGACGAAAAACTAGACAAGTACATACGCATTATTATAGATAGATAACTCAAAAAATACTCTCCAGAAGTCAATAAAATATAACTAAAACCATATGACAAGCACCAAATATCGAATATAAAAGACTCATCTATATCGTTTACCCGGTGAAAGTTAGGAGGTAAACACACAAAAAATACAGTCGAATTGAAAACCTCCTCTTTTTTCAAGTCGGTTCGTAGCATGCTGAAGTTATGAGAATTAAATTTGAAATATGAAATTTATTTTTAAATAAAAAAAGAATCATCACTTCAGCCTATGGCAGTCCACTGCTGGACATAGGTCTCCCCAAGTTCGCGCCTGACATCCCGGTTTTCCGCAATCCTCATCCAGCCTACACCGGCAATCTTACGTAGATCGTCGATCCAACGGGCCGAAGGACGTCCCACACTGCCTTTACCAAGACGCGGTCTTCACTCCAGGACCCGTCTTACTCCAACGGCCATCGGTCCTGCGACACAGATGACCAGCCCACTACCACTTCAACTTGCTAATTATGTGGCAAAAAAAGAATATACAGAAATATGTAAGTGTGTGTAGAAATATGTATGTATTTAATAATAAAAAAGACTTCCTTTATATAAGTAATGTTTAACGTTCAGATCGGAATATCTTTATTTTTAAAAACTTACGACTATATATACAAATTTTAAATGACATTAGAAAAGTCTTATATTTTTATATGACTTTATTTTAGAGATGCCACGAATATTCGGCAATTATTCGGTATTCGGCTATTCGGCCTCTTGTTTTCCCTATTCGGTATTCGGCCGAATATGGTTAACCATTCGGCCGAATACCGAATAGCAATTTTTTTTATTTCCTACTAACTGTTTTTCCGCGACTTCGCGTAAATTATAGCCCATGTCCTTTCTAAGGCTCTAGAGTATCTGTGTACCAAATTTCATTTAAATCGGTTCAGCAGTTTGGGCGTGAAATCGTGATAAACAGATTTACTTCCTTATTTAAGATAAAATACAGTAAGAATTACCAAATAAATTATGAAAAAACTCAAAATATTACTCACAAAGATATTTATTTAACCAAAAAAGAACTAACAAATTAATATTTAAAATCTACCAGTGGTGAGAAACAAACACAACAAACAAACTGCCTGTTAACAAACAAACAAACTGTTTATTGTCTTCACTATAAATTTCAATAAAGTTTCAAATAGGCGATTTCTTATATAAATGGATTCATTTAACTTTACTCGAATCAACGGTGATATTTCTTATGGTAATCAATCACATTAAATGTTATATTTTAGTATACAGTACGTACGATGAACCAATGACCAACAAATAAAGCAGGTTGTAACACGACCGTGAAGTACGTATTATTTCAGTGATGCAAGTTTAAACTCGTACGGTGATAGCTTGTCGCCCGCGAAAAGTACTAAGTGTGGCCGAATATTCGGCTGCCGAATGTTCGGCGCTTCGGCCAAAAGCCTCGCCGAACATTCGGTATTTGGTATTCGGCCAAATTACTATTCGTGGTATCTCTACTTTATTTATACAAAATATTATACATATTTACAATTCACAACTTAAGAACTAAATATTTACAGATAGTTTTGGTATAAATCATGTCCGCGTATATGTTATATGTTTAACTCATTCACTTCGCTAATAAAAACATTAAGCAAAGTGAATAAGCCTTATAAAGTTGCAAAATGGAGCGAGTACAATTCTTGGAAAAAATGTGTGATATGAAACCTGTACTGAATGCAATTATGTCCATCTAAACAAAATAACTTTTCAATAGCTGTAATATAACATTTTATATGTTTTTTTTTTTTGTTTGGTTACGTTAGTTTTACCTAACATAATGAAACAATTTTTCGGAATTTATCGCGGTTTTTTAGATGCCTCACGTTTCGGAAACTTTACAGCAACCATGGTCACGGGAGGACTCTCCCCCGAAAAAAAAAAAAACAAAAAAATTGTCACGTCAAAGTTGTTTCATTATAATGAGTGAAATTTGCGTAAACATTGACTATTTTAATTAATTTTTATTGAGTGATTTTTGATTCTGTTGTACGCAGTACATCTCTATCATATTTTTTATTTAACTCTATAGAGTTCAATGTTCGTAAATCCGTGTACCTTAGATTAGTTAAGATCAAGTCTCCTAAGAAAGTTATCTCATTATTTCGTAATCCCAAGATAGCGGTCACTTGGTCCAGTCCTGTTGGTTAATAAATGGAGATTATTGGCCCTTCCGTTTTACGACTGTCCCTTAGCAAAACGAGAAGTTAAATAGACGTACCTGTCTCGTACGATTGTTTGATTAAACTTGTATCCCTATTAGGACGAAACTTTTAATTTATTTCTTTAATCTATACATATAATAAAATGGTAGGAAAGTCAAAACTGTATATTGAATATTTTTTTAAAAGAATACTTGGGGTATGATCTACAATCGATACCGAAGCCAAAAATATAGTTTTTAGAATTTTTGTCTGTTTGTCTGTATGTATGTCCAGTATAAACTCAAAAAGTACCGCATGGATTTACTTCAAATTTAGCACGAATATTATTAAGAAGTCGGGTCAACATATAGGCTACATATTATGATGCTATCACCTACGCTCGGGAACGAGCAGTGAACCTTTATTTCCTCAACGCATTCTGTAACAACGTGTAATCTAACGACGCATATTTGAATGTTGTTGTTATTATGTTAATAACCAGGCTATATAAGCTAGCTACACACTATAAAAATCACGCAATATAAGTAACTAAGCCGATAAACATAATTAAATGAATATAAGTAGACAAGACAATTTTAAAGCAGCGCCATCTATGAGATTTTTCTGTAGATATGAAATGTAAAGAAGAAACGGGTAAATGAATGTAATTTTAAAAGGTATATTCGTAGGTATTTTTGGTGCTGTATAGCGTTCACGCAGACGACGTCGCGGGCAGCAGCTAGTATATGATAAGCTAGTATATAATAAATAAAATTCAGATGACCTAAAGTAATTGTTTATTTATTTAGATATTAGCTGTGCCTGCGACTTCGTCTGCTGTGTAAAAATATTTTTCAGTTCGCAGATTTATAAAATAAATAAATTTCTAGAATAAAAGTAGCCTGAGTTACTCCTTATTAAATCAGCTATCTACCAGAGAAAGTCCCGCCATAATCAGTCCAGACATTTTAGAGAGTAGCTGGACAAACAGACAGACAGACAAAAATTGTGAAAAAAATGTTATTTTGGTTTTTATATACCGTGTATACACATCCATTAGTAAAAATGCATTGAGTAAAAAGTGGTTATTTTAATATTACACTAACAGGCACTCCAATTTTATTTATTTGTATAGATGTATAGAAGATAGAAGAAAAATTTGAAATATCCAATAGTGCATGGCTCCACGCAGTCCTTTAAAACTATTTGTTTACAACTTATACTTAGCAGAGCCTCTATATAGCTTGTTTAAGAACTAATGATTAACCATACAATGATTATAAGTTCGATAAGTTGATTTGGTATTTGCAGTTAATCACAGATGTCATTGACATTCACATCATATGATATTGTATTAAACGTAAAAATATTTAGTGTAAAAAATGGAAGTATTTTTCAGCCTTCGTATTAAATAGGCTTCATAGTTAATCATCATCCTGATATAATAAAAAACTACAAGTTATTTCGTTATTTCGCTATCACCGGGACATTCAAAATGTTGTCGTCCAACATATATAATATTTATTTAATCGATTCTTTTTATTTATTTTATTTTATACTTTATTGTACCCCACAAATATATTACAAATAAAGCATAAAGATAGTTACAGACAGTGAAGTACAATAGGCGGACTTATGGCTAATTAGCCATTTCTTCCAGACAACCCATACATAGAAAGGTAACTTTTTATCTAAATTGGGTAGGTGGTGTAGATGTATAATAAACTTACATACAAATGTCTACATTCAAATACTTATAATAAAATAAAGAATTTATTATTATCATTAGTACTATCAAAAAAAATACATAAATAAATAAAAAGAAGAATAAAAATATAATATATATTCCATTATAAATTAATAAAGTATGTAAGCAATGAACGTAAATTGAAGATAAGAATTAAGTGAAACGATATAAACACAGATATACATATATATATCTTTTTACTATAATAGTATTTAAAAAAATTAAATTATATTAAATTGTAAATTAAATTTATAGTTTGGTGTGTATTTTGTATAAAACTGTGTATTTTATAGTATATCGATGCATTGTTATAAAAAAATATAGAGTTTTAAGAGTAAGCGCTATCCATATTTTTTAATTTTGTGAGAATAAATCACATCCTCCTTGGAGGCGTGCTTTTTTTATACAACTAGGTCAGCAAACAAGCGTACGACTCACCTGATGGCAAGCAATTACCGTAGCTCATAGACATCTGGAACCCCAAAATCATCGCAATCGCGCGACTACCCTACCTCCAATTTCCCACACGAGATTTGATCACCAGGACTGCTTAGAAACA
Source organism: Melitaea cinxia (assembly GCF_905220565.1). Lineage (NCBI taxonomy): Eukaryota > Metazoa > Arthropoda > Insecta > Lepidoptera > Nymphalidae > Melitaea > Melitaea cinxia. The sequence continues at coordinate 2,611,855 of NC_059409.1, read as the reverse complement.
GTATTATTTAGCTGTGATCTTCTGTAAGGTCGAGGTACTACCCCAATCAGGCTGCTCCATATTTTGAGCAGGAAATTTCCTGCTGTGCTCTACCTCATGTAATATATGTACATTTGTTTCATGAGTAATTGCTGCTTTAATTAAGCAACTCTGCATTCATAATTACATATCCCACTACATATCACATTTTGTAAGCAACTCTGTATTCATAATGATTACAACGTCGTTTTGGTAAAATAATATATTTTAAAACCTGGTTTTATATTTTAGGAAATTAAAAATTGCTGCATTTAAAAACTGCTTTTGGTGAAGCAGAAGAAACACGAAGAGAGTTTTTTTTTTATTACCTTTTTTAATAATAACTTCCTTTTTTAGTCATTTAATGAAACACTTTTTTCGGATTTTATCGCGGTTTATTATTAACTTTTGATTCCCGACGTTTCGGATACTTTACAGCAACCATGGTCACGGGAGGACTTCCTTTTTTAGTTTTAAAAGTGTGTGTATTTTAGTAGTTCATATCCGTTTTCTGTATATATGTAAATGTTATCAAAATCCTATTCCAACAGAGACAAGGTTCCAATCTTTAAGAACAATGGTAGACGTCAAAGAGATTAATATATTATAGAGATTTATTGTGGTAATGATTGTTTACAAGTCATTAGTGAAAGTTACATAAAAGTAACTGTAGGTAGTCTCATCTATATGATGATCAGTTACGTTATTATATTAATACGTGGAGTAAAAACTTTGTACCCCTTTTTACGAAAATGGTGCGGACGGAGGAGTATGAAATTTCGCACACTTATAGTTTATATTATAGAGGAGTGTAGAATGCTAATTTTTTTTATTATGCATAAAAAAATACAATAAATAACTAAATAAAATATTCCACAAGCTACCATGTATTTGACACACACTAGCATAAACAGTATATACTCTTTTTAAACGGTTTTATTTAGCTCACCCCGTTTGTTTTATTTATTTTTCATTATTTATTCTTGGGTCAAATTTAGTAATTCAAATTTCACCCTCTTCCTGTCAACCGATTAATCTGAAATTTTGTATACACTTTGGATTTTGGTGACAATACAATTATGTTTATTCATTATCATTATAAATTCAAGATGGCCGCCGCTACAAAATGGCGGATAATTTATGTTTTATTAATTCCATCAATATGGGTATCAAATGAAAGGGCTCAACAAGCAGAATACAATATACTATAAAAAATTGAAATCCAAGATGGCGGCAGCTACAAAATGGCGGATAACGTAGGTTTTATCAATCCCATCAATATGGGTATCAAATGAAAGGGCTCAACAAGCAGAATACAATATACTATAAAAAATTGAAATACAAGATGGCGGCCGCTACAAAATGGCGGATAACGTAGGTTTTATCGATCCCATCAATATGGGTATCAAATGAAAGTGCTCAACCAGTATAATGAATGTACTATATAAAATTAAAATCCAAGATGGCGGCCTCTACAAAATGGCGGATAACTTAGGTTTTATCAATCCCATCAACATGGGTATCAAATGAAAGGTCTCAACAAGTAGAATACAATTTACTATGCAAAATTGAAATCTAAGCTGGCCGCCGCACAGTGCTGTGAGTCTAGGACAAAAAAGAAAAAAACAAATTTCGGTTTCCTACAAATCGGTATTGCCGTTTTAAAAATAATGAGTTCCTACACAACGAGCACCAATTTTTATTAGCTGGATAGTTTTTATTCGCTTATAATGACACTTTGAATGTCTCACTTTGAATGAATACCGCTAACTACCTTATCAGTCGTAAATCGTCTGTTGTGCAAAGTGCATTGTGAAAAGAAAGTGTAACGTTTTTATAAACTAACAGCTATGGAGATTAAAGGCCAAGGTATGTACTTTAAATTATTATAGTTTTTGAGTCTATACGTTGTCTTTAACTATGTATGAATCTATCCAAAGTTGCTATTGAAAATAAGTGTAACTCGGTGCATTTTAAAACTTTGAAGAAAGTTTTAAAAAAAACATTGCATAACATTGCATACTTGTAACATTTTATTATTACTACATTGGTATACTTTAATTTTCAGTACAGTTTAAGTGCTTCCGTTTGCGACTTTTTTTTATAATATCTTTTTCAGCGAGAAGGAAATCTATCAAAAACTCCGGGTAATCTGGTAGAAGTACGGTTTGAAACGGAAAAAAGTGGTCGAGAATCAGCTGTATTTGAGAGAATTTGTTCTCTTTTCGTCGGTTATTTTGTTTAAATATGAGCAATAAGTGGAAAGAAGTTAGTCGTAGCCGCCAAAGACTTTATCAACGCCACGGAGGTTGGCTACAACGGGAGATTCGCCTGCCAGAAAGTTTTAAATAATTTAAAATAATTTAATTTAAATTATTTTAAATAATTATTTAATTTAAAATAATTTAGTTAGGCTATTTTGGTAGATGGATTAAGTTAGAATGAATATTGTGTTTTTTTTACCTTAATTAAGATAAATATAATTTTATATTTAATATTGTTATTAGATTAAAAAAGCTAAAAATTATTATACTAGACAACATTAACAAAATTATGTACGAAATATAGTTTATTACAGCATTAAAACTGTTTTATGATTTTTGTCCATCGCGCCATACATTTCACTGCACTGTGCGCCGCTACCAAATGTCTGATAACAATTTTTTATCAATCCCACCAATATGGGTATCAAATAAAAGGGCTTGACAAGAAGAATACAGTGCACTATACAACCTCAATATTTAAGATGGGCCTTGCAATAATGAAGCACTAAATGAATTAAACAGAATGCGAAATAAAAACTAAAAACTAGAAAATAAAAATAGGTAAAAAAACTTTTTAAGCTAAACGGTTTTATGTTAAACATACATTGCAATGTTTAAGATAAATGTACTAAAAACCAAAAAATAATAAAATAGATACAGTCGTGGGAATTATAAACATATGCATAGACTAGACTAAAATAAAACCGTGGGGCACGTCAATTGTCTACAAATTATCGACTTAATGTGCGATAGAAGAATCGTTTAATTCGTCGTTAAAATAGGCAGTTGGCCCGCAGACGGTGAGGAAATTACTTACTATTTTCTTGCTCATGGAAATTCCAATAGTTACATACACTCCATGTAAATAAAAGAGATGTTTCAACTAGTTTATCGTTGGACATTCACACTGCTGGCTGGCGAGGAATCGTTTCACTGCTCGTAGTTTGTCTTTAATCGACAAAACATATGATAAAAGTACTACTCGCTCACCACTATGAAACCCTAAAACTCGCTTATAATCGAGCTTGCTAGCTTGTTTCCACATTCTAGCCCTACTTATCACACGTCCATCTTTGTCGGTTGAACAACTGCCTAGTTATAGTGTAACATTACAAAACAAACATTTTAATCAACGATTGTAGACAATTGACGTGCCCCACGGTTTTATTTTAGTCTAGTCTATGCATATGTTTATAATTCCCACGACTGTATCTATTTTATTATTTTTTGGTTTTTAGTACATTTATCTTAAACATTGCAATGTATGTTTAACATAAAACCGTTTAGCTTAAAAAGTTTTTTTACCTATTTTTATTTTTATTGTCAAAGTATGTGCTTAAATTATTGTCGAATTTCGACCACTAGGCTTCCACTAGTAAAAATAGATAGACAAGGCAAGTGGTTGAATTGCTTAGACAATTCTAACCAGTTCCTAATTCTAAATTCATCATGAAATCCTGATAACTAATTAACCTTACTCGAGGGGGTAACCGTTTGGGAGTTTCACAGAAACTATCACTAGTCTACGTCAACAATTAAAATGTATGAGACAAGAGAAAATGTATGAGCTCTAGAAATGTGTTTTCAAAGTTTAGAAAAAAATGGTTTAAGGCCAGGAAATTTATTTCAGGGCTATAAATATGTAGGGTTCGCCGCGTAAACTCGTATTTACGACTTGCTAAAAACTTTAAAAATTCACCGGCTACATACCAAATTTTAATAGATACATCATCGTTTTGTTTTTAACCTGACACTTCTCTGTACGATTGGTTTTCCTGATCTGATTGATGAGAATTATATTCTGATTTAACATAATAAAATTCAGTAACGAAAGCTCTGATGTTTGTCATTTGTGTAATAAATTATTGATATCATTAATTTTCATATCGAACAACGGACATGTGATGTCAATAATTCATAAATCTATCAAAATTATTATTTTATGTAAATCTGTGTGAATGGTGATATCGTAACTAGTTCTATCAACGTTACTGTTACTAACCCGACCACTAATCGAAGCATAACACCTGAGCGGATTAAACTGTATGTATAATAAATGTTTATTTATTCACTGGTATTTGGGTTTGTTATTTCTGAATTAATACTCGTAACTGTTAGTTTTTATTTGGGTATAGTATAAATAGCTTTTTTTTTAATACACCTTATAATATATTTTCATAATTTTGCCCACTTTTTTCAAGCTAATCTTCTTTTTTTACAAGGTTTTTGATTTTCTGCAATACTTGGAAGGCAAACAAGCGTACGATTCACCTCAAGCTACCATAGCCTATAGACACCAACTTTTTATGGACTATCAACCCTTTTCAATTTGTTTACCTCTTTTACTGCCGGCATGATTAATTCCTCACCAATTGTGTGTGGTTTTCCCGCTGTTGCTATTTATAGCGAATTATTATATGAAGCTCGTATTCCACCATTATAGTTGGTATATAGTTGCCTGTTTAAAATATTTCTTCTCAAGTCCTTTAAAATAGGATAAGTCTTAGTCCCTCTTATCAGCATGTATTTTATCCCAATGCTCTTGGAGCCTAGAGGGCTTCTATATGGCTTCATTTGAACCTTTTGGCAATTTAAATGCTTAGGTAATATATCGTTTGTTAGAGATTGCGTAAATCCATATTTCAAATACTCAAGATACTACCGACATTTCTTCTTAGTTTCAGACATTTTGGATTTCACAATTTAAAAACCTACTTTTCAACCGATTTATAGAAAGTTATAAAAACTTGAAAATGACTATAATGAACTCTTTACTTTATCTGTCACGTACGAGTATTACTAGCAAAGAATACAAAAATAATAAGACATTACAAAAGCTACCAATGCCTTTTCAAGATTTCATTTCGAGCACGCAACAACTGGTACACCTTTGTTTGTTTGCTACAAGTCTCAAATTGTTACAAGTCCCCATATTTTTGTTTGCAAATCACGTCTTTATTAACCAACTTGCATAAACTTTTTACAGACAATCCTAAACCGAATCAATTAGTTCAATTATTAAGGCGTATTTATATGTTTTGATGTTCATTTACAATATAATAATAAGGTAAACTAACACCTTAGATGGCTATACAAAATATTTTTTCATCAAAATTATCAAAGTATTTTATAGTAAATTTATAATTAGACGCCTCCTTCACTGTCATAACGCTCCTCCACTTGCCTTTGGACTGGCTACTGTACCCACAAAAAGCTCCAGCACCCACTAGGGTTCACTACCGCCCCGTTGGAAACCTATGCTACAGGAGTTAACAACACCTTGATCATTACAAGTGCACTGCAGACCCTACTTCCGCACTCAACATAGTGCATCCCCAGCATCTTAAGTTCCTTACTCACTACAGAAAGACAGTACTTGCGGGAAGTAGTAAAGTTTAGAGCTATTTAGCTGTTAGTCGTGTTATGTTGAGGTTTTTTACAACTGGACTGCTTCTCATTTTAAGCAAAATAATAAGTTAGTATAAAAGTAGGATCAACTTTGTGACAAACATTATCAAAACAAACCATAAATTATATTCAAATTTTTTATTTTATTGTCTGCTAACGTTATTTTACCATCTATTGTATCGGAATTGTACTTCCAATATTCATGATATGAAAGCAAGAAATGCTTTCATTGCTTATTTTATGGCAAAGCCGAAATTGAAGTGTGTTTTGTGATTCTTGTTTAAATTATGTAATGCTGATTGAACATGTAAAACATAATAACATTAAAAAGTAAACACCGCTTAAATATTTTTGTTAGTATACCTAATTAAAAAAGATGAATTCTAGATAGCACAGTGCATACAATACGTTGATCTTAAGTCAAGAGGTCGTTATTGAAATCCAGGTACAAGAAGTGTTCTAGGAACTTAGATACGATGTCGAAGCAAGATATCCTGTTTTGTGATAATATTTGAGATGATTGTATGTACCTATTTGATTTGATAAAATAGTATCTAATATTAAACGTATTATATAACCATACCGCTTCTTCGAATAAAACTAAGAACTTTTTTTTACTATTAACATTTTATCAAATATAGTATATTGTGTAGTATTCTAGTAATCTTTATCAATTTTTCATGGCAATGTTCATATCAAATGCTACAATAGTCCGTCGTAGAGTAAAAGGAGAATACTTTGTTTGAGTAACAGTGATTTGTATTCAGCTTTGCGACCAATAATGCTACTAGTTCAGAAATTTCCAGAAATTCAGGATGTTAATATCACGTTGTTTTCATTTGGGCTAAAAGGCAGTAAACACAAAAGATTGGAATAGCTTTTCATAATGGAGACTAGGCGTCTTTTGTGATTTTACCCATATTGTACAACTGCTTCGCTACTAAAAATAACTACAAGTAAGTTACAACTTTCTCTTGGTTATTTGATGTCATCTAGGAAGTTATGCTTGAATATGATGTGTTGTCCCAAACCCTCGACACTAGATTTTATTGGGAGCAGTTGCATATAAACCGTTTATTTAATTGATTTTAGGGCGCGACGTTTGTTTATTATTTCTATAAGATGCCCATTTTATTCAGGTATATAAAAACACAATTACCCAGTATATGATGCTTTAATGCCACATCAGAGGATACTTTGATTGAGGCTCTCCGATATTGCAAATCTCCCCGAATCGAGGACGTCATATTGCACGATTTTCTTTTGCAATAAAGGGCATCCAACAATGCATCCACGTTAATTATATGTGATATTGTGAGATTATATTGCTTGCAAATGAATTGATAACAGTTCTCATTAATCCTGGACTGCTTTTAACTTATCTCAGAATCCATAGTATTATAAATGTGAAAGCAAGTTTGTTTGTTCACCATTCACGACTCAACGGCTTGACCGATCTTCATGAAATTTGGGCTATTGGCTGTATTGTTTGGGCATGAAGCTTAGAGGCACAAAATAGAAATAGGGTATCTTTCATCCCAAAAAAACCATAGTTCTCGGGATAGCAAAATGTCACCATGTTTTTTTTTTTTCAAAGTGTTTAATTAAATTTTATCATCATTTATATTTTATTTAATTTGTCTATATTTAGTACAAATAGAACATCATAATACCGGTTTTTGTAATCTATATACTTGAAAAAATTAAATTTTATAATGATTATATATAATATTAATATTGACTTAACAAATTGTTGTAATTATTTTTAACTGATACTCTGAAATCATAGTATATAAATCATGATTTATCGCTTTTAAAATGCAGATCATCGCGGGTGAAGCTGCGATAAAAGCTAATGTATGAAATAAGACTTATTTCTCATATATTTTTTTTTATAATTTTGGATGTATCAAATACTTCTCCGTGTTTGAAAAAAAAAACGAATACTCAGTGTTTTCAACTATCAAACTCAGACAGACACTGGAATGCCTAGTTTGAAATTGCAATAAGAAAAGTATCAATCGATGTATCTAGCTTTGAACGCCTAGTCATCCTTTTTTGTACTGTTTTGGACATGAGTCTCTCCTCTGGCACACCACCCTTTACCATCCTCTTTTCTTAGTCTCGCGCCATCTAACTGGGCTTGCTAATTTAATTAATAAAATAAATTAACGTTTCACATTTAACGTTTCACAGTAGTATGAAATCCTGTTAAAGGGTTTCAGTAACAAAAACAACGCTGAAACACAAACGCTCAAAATACTTGTCACGTGCGGAAGTCGAACCTGCTACAGCTAGCGTAACCGACCACTTGATGTAACCACTAGAATAACCTGCCATCAAAAAATCTCCATTAAAAGTGATGTAAAAATATCTACCAAAATGCTTCTTTTTATTAACAATGAAATTAGTTTATCAAATGAATTACCGAAGTCAGAGAACCTTTTTACAAGTGATAATTCAGTTTTAACATATTTTGGAAACGTTATTGTTACCTGTTACTTGAAGAATTAACACATTTTTTACATTCTCAAACGTATTGTGAAATATAAATAAAATATATTTAAAGCACAAAGATACAAACGTGACAAACGAAAGAAGACAAACGTGATTTGTGTTTTAAAATGTGAATACAATAATACCTTATATACGATTTACTTTAACTTTAATGTGATTTCTCACACACTTCTTATGAAGAAAACTAATATTTAAAATCTATTCATATAAAAATTCTAAGATCTTCAACATCAATTACTAACTATTAAATTCAAAGACATATTCATATCCATTTCGTTCCATATTAATCTAGTTCACTTGTCTCCGGCGTCCGTTTATTTTAATAACCATAAATCATTCAATCTAAAATCGACCATACGCTCCAAGAAATAGAATCTATTTTATCTATTAAGTGATTTCGTCAGTGCAGCTAGGCGATTGGAGTAGCATCCGAATAGGGCTGGGACTTGTCGATTGTCGATAATCGAAATTCAATCACGTATGTTCATTATTTACGCTAAGCCCAGTGAAGCGTAGACCAAGGTGGGGTATTTGATCTTGAAACAGAATCTTCAGTTCTGATTATGGAAATTATTTATCGATATTTGGTGAAGTTGAATTCAAATTCAAAACCAAACGTGAAGTGTGGTTGAAATACCTATTCACATATTTTCATGATTTAAATATTATTATTAAAGGTATAACCAGGTTTATTACGAGTAGTTATAAGCATTCCTTCCCTTTCAAAAACAATCGTCAAAATGTTTTAAATTGTGGTTATGGAAAATTTCAACAAGAACAAATAATACTTGACCTGTCGCGACTCTCCTATCACAGCGGTTAGTTGTGACAGCATTGCGTTTAGCCTATTTAATTAATAAAAAATATTATTACATATTTTACACATCTTATTGAGATATGGCACAGCAGGATAAATACCTCTCAAAATCTGGAGTAGTTTATAAAGTACTTCAACTTTAAATAATACAGTTAAATAACTCTATCAAGTAGTATTGTGTTCCTGTGATAAATAAAGTGGCCAAAGCTCCTGGGGAGGGTCGAGAGTAGGTTTGACAACGCTCTTCTGATTCTTCTGGTGTTGCAGGCGTCTATAGGCTGAGGTACCATCCGGTGGGCCGGCCGTAAGCTTGTTTGCCAGTCAAGTCGTATATAAAAAAAATTGTAATTTTTAAATTAATTTAAAATGTACCTTAATCGATTTTTTTTAAAGATAAATGCTTTATAAGGCATTATTTTTAATTTATTATTTCTTATTCATTAGTAATGAATAAAAATTATTTTTTAAGTTTGAATTTAAGTTAACAGATTAAAATTGAAAAGTTGGTGGAAATAGAAATCTAGAAAAAGTACTATAGAAAAAGTATTATATTGTAGCTATTATACCTTAATATCGATGCAAATGACAGCTCAAAACTAAAGAACATTTTATTTTAGAATTTTTAAATCATAAATAAAACAATGTTAATTATTTTAGTATTAAACAAAAGTGTACAAAATTTGACAAATATCAGACAGCCTAAATAATTGTCTCTACTGAATGTCAAACTTTAATAATAATATTTATGATATAATTAATCTATGTCGATAAATTAAACGTATCGATATAATTTCTAATGATCTCACATAACTAGCTCATAAAGCAGCAACTCATCAGTTGCCTTCGTTTGTGATATCCACCGTCTTATTATACAAGCTTAATAATCGTTTCATTTTAGCAGTTCCGTCTTATTGAAGATAAAGAAGTTAAGAATAAAATCTTATTACCTTTAACTTAATTCAAATAGTCTGATATTCGTGTTTGAAAGAGAATTTATACGTATTCATACTGCTTTAATTACATGCAAGAGCCAAAATGATAGTAGTTTCGATAAACAAGATCAAGCGTTGCCCGGAAGTGTTGAGCTATCGCGTTTATAAATTGGATATACTACTATGTCACGACGACTTAATATATTGTTGATGTGTGTAGCAAGTTTTTGGTAGATATATATTGCACCACTAGACTACCAGTCATTTTATATTTATTTCTTCATTTAATTATTATTATTATTATTAATAAGTAACTGTGGATATTTGGTCGATTCTTTTATATTTCTAATTGGAGGTAGCTTCAATTTTAGCCTTAATTATTAAATTATATGAAATGACGGTTCGAAGATAAAAATTACTTTTAAAGTCTATTTGAGTAAAATTATTTTTGATTTGATTTTATTAAAAAAGCGTAGACTTTTATCAAGATAGAGCATATCATGAAAAATCTTGTTCAAGTTTAAAGTAGCTCGATTAGCTGTTGTTGAGCATGGCTTGCTGACTGAGTAGAGCGTTCTTGTTGTTAGTAAGGTAGAGTTCCTGAGGAGGATTTGGCTTAGGTTAGTACTTCCTAACGTAATTCGAACGCACGATTGTTACTCTGTTAATAAAAATATATATTAACTAAAGCTTATTAACGTATATTTACTTTAAATAACATAAAACGAAAATTATTTAAATAAAGCGAAAAAATATTTTATTTAATGCAAAAAATTAACGTGTCTATACATGTAAAACCAGAATAACGTTATACATCATAATCAAGAATCTTTAAAAGGATTTTTATAAATTTTTCGTAGAAAATAATTCTGACTTATATTTACAAAAACATAATTATTTTACATCTCTCATTTTGTTCAATCGTGGTGAAATTTAAAAACTCTTTAATACATGTTAATATAATCTTTACTTTAAAAGTAATTAGCAAGATATAACTGATAATATACATAGCAAAGGTTAAGAAAGAAATAGAGCTTATATTGACGGGATAGCTAGTAATGGGTTTTTGGCATTTTCTATAGAAACATGCATTGATAGGAATACATTTTAAGTATTATCTATTACAAACTTATTTACAGAAGTCTCAATTTAAGAAGCCTAACGCTCAAAACCGTTTGCTTTTGGATGGGATCACATCTGTTTTATGATTGGAATATCAAAATATTACTCTCAGTTTTCAAATAATTTCTATGACATAAGTAATTAAAAAAAATTACGTATCCTTGAAAAATATTGGCATGACAGAGTATGAGGTAAAGGATTTTTGAGTGAATTTGTTAGACCAAACATCGTAGGTATGTTACAACTTTGGAAGAGTTTCAAACGTGATGTCAACATTTCGAGAGCCGTTAAAAGATATGCTTCAATCACTTTCAATGGAAAGATCTCAGCGAATATTTTCGGTCCCAACCCAGTTTTATTTAACTTTGAACGGGAATATCCTCAAAATTGCTTACAAACCTTTTTCAACTTTTGAGCGAAGTCTTTTAAGTATAAATTAAATGCACAATTTACTAATAGCTTATAATACTAATCCATTTTATTTATCTTCTTTGTCTAAATTGTGTTTCATAAAAAAAAATCATTTACAGATTGGGTATTTGCGTCGATGTTTTACTATAGATGCTATTGATGCTATTTCTTTAGTGTAAACAACTTTTGTGTATTGCACTACCTTAGAAGGCTGTCTTAAAAAAAGACATAATTTATGACCCACACAATGATAACTTATATTTAGACAATTTTAATTTTAACTTAAGAGACACCTACTACTGAAACGTGTTTATTTTAGGTTCCTTAAACTTTTTAAATTCCAGAAATTTGAAAATGTATTTTGGTTAACCTTTGTCATACGATGATAAAACAGTAAGTAGTAAGCATATGATGTTTTCTTTAAAAGTACACGGATTTGAGTGTATGCTAGTTCGGCTAACTTTATTAGTTTAGAAATATCTGATGCCTAGTTATATACATGTTAATTGATTTGTAGCAAAAACTAGTAGCTTAGTTTTGTATCTGGTAGCTAAGAAAAGAAACTTTCACCAAAAATAGGAGATAACGACTACTGCAAGTAATAATAATTTAGAATATTAATATTTTAGCATTTTATAGTCAGTCGGTCACTCAGTTCAGCCTATTGCAGTCCACTGCGGACACAGGCCTCCCCAAGTTTGCACTAGACATCCCGGTTTTCCGCTATCCTCATTCAGCCCACACCGGCAATTACGTAGATAGTCGATCCAATGAACCGGAGGACGTCCCACACTGCATTTGCCAAGACGCGGTATCTACTCTAGTCCTGCGACACAGATGACCAGCCCACTGCCACTTCAACTTGCTAATTCTGTGGGCTATATCGTTTACTTTCGTTCTCTCGCGGATAGTCTCATTATTAATCCTATCTTTAAGAGAAACTCCAAGCAGAGCTCGTTCCATTGCACGTTGAGCAACTTTAAGCTTGTGAACCAGTCCCTTCGTCAGTGTCCACGTCACTGCTCCGTATGTTTACACAGGTAGGACGCATTGCTCGAAAACTTTTATCTTCAAGTATTGCAAAATCTTCGAAGTAAAGAAGAAGCAAGTTTGTAATGCGATATGTATGCAATTTCTAAATTCGTGTATACCTGCTGAATGTCTGAACTTTCCTTAGTACACAATGGTATGCAAATGCATACCTCACTAGACCTCATTAAGACGACCTTGTGAATTGTATTGCTATTAGATTACAAACGAGCTCATTATCGCTAAGGCACGTTTATTATTTACCTATTATATGTATCTATATATTACCTAATAATTAACGTATTCGAGATGTATGGTATACTATACGCAACTTTAGTTTGATTAGCAGAACATATATATTGTTTCACCTATCATTACTTTAATTGGATTTGATTGTTAAAATATACCTATCCTAGCCTATCACAATTCATTGCTAGACGCAAAATTCATATTTCGAGATTCTAGCTTAATCTTAAGAGTAATTAAAAATAAGCTAAGGTAAACAAGCCTGCAGCAAAATTATCCGGTTTTCCACAATCCACCAGCGATTTTGTGCATCCAGTCTCCACCAGCGATTTTGTGCGAATTATGATCTACAGGACAAGTCAACACAAACAGTTTAGGAACTGCGTTTTCTTCTTTCTGTAAGTATAAGCATGGAACTAACGAGCATTCGCTTGTTCATGTATCAGTAAAAAAAAAAAAATCTTTAGCTGCTGAAAAGTGAACTAATTATATCTATTAACCAGTCATGTCCCTTATACAAGGATTTATGTAATATTCCATTGCAGGTTTCATGAGCAATTATCTTAAAAAGTAAAGACCATTTTTTGTAAGACTATTATAAAATCATATTGAGATTAAAAAAAAAATCCAGTAGTAAAACGTCTACGAGCTGTTTTTCTTGGGTTCAGTCCAGTTTTAAATTGATTTAAGAAAGTCTATGAGAATTTTTTAATTTAGTGATTTTAATCATGTTATCTATATTAATACGTGAAGCAAAAACTTTGAACCTCTTTTTACAACAATTTCGCGGACGGGGGAGTATAAAATTTAACATTAACACTTATAGTTTATATAAAGCAGGAGTGCAGAATGCTAATACATTTTTTTATGCATAAAATACATTAAATCAATAAATAAATAAGAAAACACACGCATACACGCACGCACGCACGCAGGCACACACGCACGCACGCACGCACGCACGCACGCACGCAAGCACGCCACACACACACACACACACACACACACACACACACACACACACACACACACACACACACGCATATATACTGTTTTTTTATTATTATAGAAGTATAGTCTTTGAACAGAACCTTAATAATGCTCAAACTTATAATTTTATTTTAATTAATTATGGTCGAATTTCGACCACTGGTCGATTACTAGTTAATAAAATTACGAAAGTTATAAGGTAACGAAAGACACAAAATGAAAACAGATAAAAGACCGCCAGAGCAAAATAACTTTAACGCGTATCCTTATCACCACATCACACATTGAGTCCTCGAGGAATCCCTTCCGCAACTAAATCCTCGGTCCCTGTCCGATCTTAATCAAAAAACAATTCAACAAAACCCTTTTTATAGATAACCAGAAGTTTATAACCAGACTCGCTTGCTTCTCGTTTACAGAATTTAAAAAAGGTACACCCTAAGTTATATTTACGTTTATAAAATAAGGTCGCAATACGAATGAAATATTTTAATGGAAAACTTTCTATTAGTTACACTCACACTATGATTGAGTTTGTTTTAAAAATTGAAACATTCTAAATCAGATATTTTTATAATCTTATACGCGACTCATATACAGACTATAATAATATCAACAATAATAAATAAGTGGAACTGTGTTATCTAAATTTCAACTTGAAGAATTCAGTTTAAGTTAATTACTTAGCAGTGAACCAAATAAAGAAACTTACATGTGTCTAAAATATTCTGAAAAATTTAAGACAAAGTTATGTTCTCCAGTGTCAAAGCCTAGCATTGGGACGGTAACAAAGCTACGTACACGATATATTATTAATAACCTCACAACTATAACAGGTCTCTCAAAGACAATCAACTACAAATAACAATTTTAAGCTGAATGATCTTATACCCTTAAGAAATTTTCCGGTCCAGTAAGCCGAGTCAAAGACGATGCAATGATCAATTACACGGGCCATTTACAAACTCGATGCAACTAAACTTGACATCCGACCCCTCTTGCAACCCTTTCACTTATTTACTTGTAATTTTCTATAAAGTACTCAAAGGGATAATTCTTTTTAGGATTAATTTATGAGGGATAGAGGTTAATCTTTTAAAATGATTTTAATGAAATATTTAACCTTTATGATTCTTAATGAAGGTGCTTTGCGTCTCAAGTGAGATTTAAAAAGTATTCGAAAATCGGAATAAAATAATGCAAAGATTGTCTCATCACTAATAGCGATTTTGTACCGAAAACCCCTGGCTATAAATAAAATATTGGTAGCAAATACTTTAAAAAGTGAAATGTTAAAAATTAAAAATCATAACTTAGAAGCTTATTTAATTAAATTTAAATTACATATTAATAAAACACATTGTTACAGCTATGCTATTTAATTTTTTAATAGTGCTCTCTTAAATTCATTACGTATTTACTCTATATAAGTAAGACGGATTCATGAAATCGTCTGCATAAAAATACTCAATGTACCACAAAATGAAGTTTATCAGAACTACAGACGTATTAATAAGAAAGTCTAATAAAACAAAACAATATCCGACACACTATCAAACAGAACGTTGTAGACATTTGGTTCGTTTCAAAGTAAACCAAACATACATGTTTGTCACGGTCGAACATTAGGTCTATTATCGGTCCCTACGATGAATTCTACTGGGAACAATGTGTGAACGTCTACTTATTTACGTTTTGCTCGAAACGCTGTGTTCTCTGCAAATTTAATGTAAGCACATTATACGAAGTGCCTAATGTTTTGTTCAACATGTGTATTTAACATGCACATGTTCAAATGGTTTATAGCAGTGGTGCAACGAGTACTTGGTTTATAATTCGCTGTCGTAATTAATTATTAATGGATTAAGCTCTGATCCTTCTCCTACATGGGGAAAGAGGCCAATGCCCAGTAGTGGGATATTACAGGCTGAAGCGTTGTTATCGTAATTGTGATGAGATTTTGGATGTAATATCGTTTGTGTTGACGGAAAATTATAATATATCATTTGGACGTATGAAATGATTTAGTGCAAGATGATTTATTTTATTCATAGTATCAAATATTCTACTCGTACAATGTGTAAAATTTAAAGAAGAGATGTTGTTTTTCCCAAAAAAAAAATCATACCGGTAGCTTTGTTTAACTGACAAATATATTTATGTTTGCTTACACAATTTATAATTGTGGGTACTGCCTAATATCATATATATTAATACGCTAAGGTTAAGATGTCAGCTTCCTTTTTAAACGGTTTTATTTAGCTCACCCCGTTTGTTTTATTTTTTATTATTCTTGGGTCAAATTTAGTAATTCAAATTTCACCCTCTTCCTGTCAACCGATTAATCTAAAATTTTGTATACACTTTGGATTTTGGTGACAATACAATTATGTTTATTCATTATCATTATAAATTCAAGATGGCCGCCGCTACAAAATGGCGGATAATTTATGTTTTATTAATTCCATCAATATGGGTATCAAATGAAAGGGCTCAACAAGCAGAATACAATATACTATAAAAAATTGAAATCCAAGATGGCGGCAGCTACAAAATGGCGGATAACGTAGGTTTTATCAATCCCATCAATATGGGTATCAAATGAAAGGGCTCAACAAGCAGAATACAATATACTATAAAAAATTGAAATACAAGATGGCGGCCGCTACAAAATGGCGGATAACGTAGGTTTTATCGATCCCATCAATATGGGTATCAAATGAAAGTGCTCAACCAGTATAATCAATGTACTATATAAAATTAAAATCCAAGATGGCGGCCTCTACAAAATGGCGGATAACTTAGGTTTTATCAATCCCATCAACATGGGTATCAAATGAAAGGTCTCAACAAGTAGAATACAATTTACTATGCAAAATTGAAATCTAAGCTGGCCGCCGCTACCAAATGTCTGATAACAATTTTTTATCAATCCCACCAATATGGGTATCAAATAAAAGGGCTTGACAAGAAGAATACAGTGCACTATACAACCTCAATATTTAAGATGGGCCTTGCAATAATGAAGCACTAAATGAATTAAACAGAATGCGAAATAAAAACTAAAAACTAGAAAATAAAAATAGGTAAAAAAACTTTTTAAGTTAAACGGTTTTATGTTAAACATACATTGCAATGTTTAAGATAAATGTACTAAAAACCAAAAAATAATAAAATAGATACAGTCGTGGGAATTATAAACATATGCATAGACTAGACTAAAATAAAACCGTGGGGCACGTCAATTGTCTACAAATTATTGACTTAATGTGCCATAGAAGAATCGTTTAATTCGTCGTTAAAATAGGCAGTTGGCCCGCAGACGGTGAGGAAATTACTTACTATTTTCTTGCTCATGGAAATTCCAATAGTTATACACTCCATGTAAATAAAAGAGATGTTTCAACTAGTTTATCGTTGGACATTCACACTGCTGGCTGGCGAGGAATCGTTTCACTGCTCGCAGTTTGTCTTTAATCGACAAAACATATGATAAAAGTACTACTCGCTCACCACTATGAAACCCTAAAACTCGCTTATAATCGAGCTTGCTAGCTTGTTTCCACATTCTAGCCCTACTTATCACACGTCCATCGTTGTCGGTTGAACAACTGCCTAATTATAGTGTAACATTACAAAACAAACATTTTAATCAACGATTGTAGACAATTGACGTGCCCCACGGTTTTATTTTAGTCTAGTCTATGCATATGTTTATAATTCCCACGACTGTATCTATTTTATTATTTTTTGGTTTTTAGTACATTTATCTTAAACATTGCAATGTATGTTTAACATAAAACCGTTTAACTTAAAAAGTTTTTTTACCTATTTTTTTAAGAAAAAAAGCTTAAAATTTTTCCACATAATTTATATATGATTTTATAGATAACTGCTTGCTTTACCGGCATTCACAACTAAAAATTTTTGCTTGGTTTTTGTAAATTAATTAATTATTAAAACTATGTGTATAAATATACATTGAGACCAATATAGCAATGCTGCCATCTGACGGCTTAATTTTGAAACAACGTCAACATGATTGGCGGTTGGTAAATTTCATTCCACCATTTTAATTTAGTCGTCAAGAAAGTTCTAATAACTGGGACTATTATAAGCTTCTCGTAGCGGATATTTGTATTTTGTAAATTGTTACTTTTTTCTGGGTGTTTATCTCTGCAGATCTTTCCACAGTTTGTTACAGGACTTTTTTGGCCTTTTGGTTCCGGTTGTTATCAAAAATCTAACTAAGATTTTTACTCTTTGTAAAGAGATTATGCAAAGCTAGATAGGGTAAGGTGGTGGATTGAATTTACTTAGGTTATGCATATCTTCCATTACCTCTTCTGTTTATATATTATATTCCTATCGGAGTGTGGAGAGTTAATATTTTTAAGATTCTATTAACTTTTAATCTTAATAAGACTTTCAACTATATTAACCATCATCAGTATTGACAAACTAAAATAGCGCCTAACGAACATTTGAAATTTACGAAATTTTGTTAATCATCTTAACACTTGTAGACTAACTCAATTAAACAGCTAAAGCGTTACTAACACATTACATATAGATTCTTAAGGAGTCGACAGATCGACTTAATTTAGTCCTACGAACTTTCAAACGCGTGAAATAGAAATTATCGCAAGGTTTCTGAATTTATTTATTTTTACGTTATTTTAAATTAATATTTTATTCTGAACTAAGCGGAACTGAATCACCTTATAACATCCCAGCTACGCCCTCTATCTCCAGTAGGAGACCATTCGGAGCTTAGAATCTACTACTAGTAGTAGGCAGGTAATCATCATATAACGAGTTTCGGGGGTGCCAGTTTTACAAGTTCTCCGAGGCACGGTAAGAAGACACACAAGGAAATACACCCAACCGAAAAACAAATATTTATATAAATATAAATGTCTGCGGGAATCGAAATCGCAACGCAACTAAAAATACTTAGGCGCCATGATAATAAATAACCAACCACACATTACCAGACTACACCAGAATATTTGCCAGTGCACCAGAACCTTTGTCTAAATATTTATTATCTAAGTTTGAGAACGAGAAAGAATAAGAGAGAAGAAAGAAAATTGATGCATTAACATACATTGCACAACAAATTTACCAACCGTACACTTAAACGTCTAAAATTTTTTTTTTTTGGTTTATAATACTACTAAAGTATATTCCATAGCAAACAGTACACGGAGTAAGTACAATTGTTTCAGTAAGTCAAGTTGTTCTAGTGAAACTGACATAGCATTGAAATGCTTTTAAGTGTACACGTTTCAATACAGACATTACCGGGGCGAAACTTATACGACTACCTACTGCTACCGGCTTCATCCTTATTTTAGCTTCATCTACCAATAATTGTTTGTTTCGGGACAAAAAATCAGTTTTCAATTTTGCATCGATAGTTAATAAAATTAGAACATCAACAAATATAGTTGAGTCGATTACGCCTTAGTAGCGACAAATCAAAACCCAACAACATCAAATCTCGCTCAAACTAAACCTTACACAATAGTAAAAAGTTATGAACAGAGACACAAAAAATGCAGAAAAATTGAGAATGAATGAAGACGATTAATATGGAAATATTTCACCCTACCAGTAAGTAAATTGCAAAGTTAACTAATCTAGAAATGTCTTTTAACAAGGATCCGGATAATTTGGCTAACCAGATATTCGTCTAAAAAAATATTTTTTTTTTTTTTTATAATATTATTAACTTTACCCTTTTAACCTTTTTATTTCAATTAACTTTTGTAATAATCAATAAATTTACATAAGAAGAAACAATGAACTAGTTGAAACAATGTGATTACTAATTACACAGTCAATGTGAGTGTCTTAAGAAACGATTAATTATAATGTAACCTAAGCTTTAGGGTTCGATAGAATTTATCGTTTGGCTTATTCCTCTTCAAAATAGGACTTAGATGGATTTCGGCGGCTGCGATCTGAGGAACGCATTATAGGGGTTAAACAGGGATTTTGATTATTTATTTGACTACATTTCTCACTATATTTTCTATTTTTTATTCTACGTACTAAGATTATTTTTATTCTTTGAGAATAAATCAGCTAGTACCTAATCGTAATAGAACTGTTTAGTAGCATAAAAATGTATTTGTTTCCTTCAATTGTATAATTTTATTTCCTCAAATTTCCGAACCAAAACAGTAAAAAAATTGTTTACTGAATATTCAATTTATATTTTTCTAATATTTGTGTGTAAGGGACGCTTTATAAATAATAATTTTACAGGCAAGCTTATGTCTATTTTTGTGAACAAAAACTTAAAAATCACGACGATTAGTTGAGTATGTTTGTAGTTTTTTTATTACTCATAGAAATTTATAATTGACGGTGCAAAATATAGAAAATATCTCGCTGAAAATCCGAAGCAACTCGACGTTGGAAGCGCTTCAGAAGCACAGAACCTTACAGAAGAAAGCCAAATCATACTTCTCTTAAGCATTATTGTCTTCCTGTAGAGAGTGAACCGAAGCTGCTGAAGATACGCTGTCTTAGTGACAGCGATTTTAGACTTTTAACGATCTTGTGATGTTCGTGGTATGGCTGGTATCCATAGACGGTAGACGCTTACCATCAGGTGAACCTAAGTTGGTCACCATAATTATTATTAAAAAATGTGTATATAATTTATCAAGACCATGTTATTGCCAGGTACAGTTTATAACTTAGAATTTCAAGCAGATTTTACACAAAAGGGATCACATGAATTGACGACCGTCTTGACCTATTAAAACTTTGTGTTATGTTTTAGTAAAATGTTTGATATTCTGCCTAAACACACGCGTTACACGTCATGTACGCTTAGTGTCTTGTATATTACCTTAATCATGTTCTACTTTGTATATTGTATATTATTACAATTATGTTTTCATTAAAATGGGACACAGCAGGAAAACTCTTGCGTAAAATATACTTGGGGAAGTCCTCAACCTTACAGAAGGTAACACCAAAATAATATTGCACGCGAGTAGTGCCATGTTACTGTGATGAGTAAGGTACTTAGGGTTCCTGAAGAGGGCCAGGAATTGGCACTGCTTTGCTTTTGATGGTGACGCTTACCACCTGGTGAGCCGTGGAAATGTTTGCCGCCCTGGTCTTATAAAAAAATTATCGTTATGAGCCCATCTGTCTCTGAGTCGTTATTGAATATCAAAGGAGTAAAGGTAAATAAAACAAGATCATTAAAAAAATTACACAGTCAATGTACTCATACAAAATGCTTCATCAAATTGTTTTATACATCATTATCAATAGTTCTAATTAATAAAATGAAATAGTTTAAGACTTATTGCTATTATTTCATCACTGACGCGACGTCATTTTGAAATAAAGACTAGAGCTTTTATCACCCTAATTCCATATACGCTATTTTAAATATCGAAAGAATTATACATTGATAATCAATATAAATAATAATAACTGTTATTAATCTAAATATTTTTATTATTTAGATTTTTTCGAAAATTTTACATTTTTAATTTATATTTTTTACTTTCCGCACACTATCAAATATTTAATCGATCGGACGACATATTCTGTAGCGTATTTTAAGTAAAAATAAAACTATAGTCAATATAAAATTCGTACAGTTTGATTTCTTCGTTTTAATTTCTGCGTTTCAGCTTAAAGCACTTTAAAAGAGCTTATTTGAAAATGCGTACAATACGTGAAGCGCTCGCAACTGTAAATTGTTCAAATTGTTCTTATAATTCGGAATTATTTTTAATCAAGTCTCTATTTGTTTGTCACGAAACAAAAAGTAAACGCACTTCTAATAGTAGACTTCTCTTAACTTTAGCAGATTTTCTTCGGGTTCAAATAAGTAATTTCGAGATAGTAATTTTTGGTAATGTGCGAAAACACTAATTGAAGCATTACTTCGCCAAATGGAATGTACATTTTGCCTAAATATTTCAAAATTTTAAAATTCATATTTACATCACAAACGACAAGCAAAGTGTTCTTACAGTCACAAAAAAATTAAGTACTTTAATATCATACCAACATATTTTTTCGAATGTACATTGAATCAAGTAAATTTTGAAAATTCGTATTTTTAAATAAATTTATCTTATTGTTTTCTAGTGTTTACGCGAATTTCAGTCATTATAATGAAACAACTTTTTCATATTTTATCACGGTTTAGTATTCATACTATACACAGACCGAAGACGGGCAGCAGCGTCTTCGATGCGACAAAGCCAGTACTGTGGTCACCAACCCGCCTGCCCAGCGTGGTGACTATGGGCAAAACATATGAGTTCACGTTATTTTTGGCGTTAACTTGTGGAGGCCTGTGTCCAGCAGTGGAATGTATAGGCTGTAATGATAGTATTCATACTAATTAAGATTTTTAAATGCCCGACGTTTCAGATACTTTACAGTGACCATGGTCACGGAAGGACCATGTTTGCTGTGAAAAAGTTGTTTCATTGTAAATTTATCTTATCAATGACAAGTTTATTTTTTTTTTTTTTACATTATACATGTGCTTAATAATATCCAATAATAATAACACATGAATACAAAAATTCACGCCTAACTTCTATATTTCATAATATACAACATTTTCGTGAATATAATACAATTTTTAATTACAGTTAAGTGTCTGTGCTCTCTTATAAATTATCTTAATATTTAGCGCGAACATAATAAACGCAATTCAAACAATTATTCAACTTACACTAAAGCTAGATAGATTTTGAATTTTTATTTGAATATTAAACTATTGAAATGGGATTCAATGATGATTTAAAATTTTAAGTCCGATGTGAAGCCGGAATATTTTATTGAACAACTAAATTCATTCGTATCTTCATAAATTATTATCGTAAATGATTAGAATTCATCTCACTCCCAATTTAGCACGATCACTAAATTTAAATTGCGTTTATCTATTCAGAAATTAAATTTTAAAATAGTCTGTATCTCCCTCACAATAATGACTAGAATCGTTAAATAAAATATCTAAGTAAAGAAGAACACAAAACAGACACTCCATAATACTAGACCGAAAACGAAAGACGTGTTACGAGCAGCGTTCATCTCTTGAAATCTAAAAGTTTTCATTTCGTTTTGAATCGGAATCACTGGATCTACTATGAACGGTATCTCAGTAGTTTTTTTAGTTTCTGCAGGACACGGCAATGTCTCCGGTGGAATTTTTAACACATTCCTTTTAACAGCTTTCTTAACATTTAATTCGTTGATTATATCTTGTATTTCATCAGTTTTCTTATCTGTTAGATTCGTTTTAACAAATTTATCTAAATTTGTATCTGAGTGTAGTGAGTTCTGGTTAATATTTATACTGATATCGGGCATTTTATTGTATGCGGAGCTGACTATCGGTGGATCCATTTTGCACGTGACACTTTCCAACGAATCTTTCGTATTTTGGCTTTTTGTTTCGTTTCGTAATATATGCATCCACTGCAGCCTGCAGTCGCAAACGAAGTTGTTTTCTGTAAATTATTTAAAATATTGTTAATTATGCACATTTTAATATTTAAGTGAAGTATCATTGATAAAATATTTTTCAGTCAACTACAAATGGAATATCAAAATATGTTTTTAAATTTACTGAATATTTTTTTATCAACTGCAATCAGTTTTACGGTGAAATATAAATATCAAATGTAATAAATAATGATATTTTTAATACATATAACATGGTAAATACGAAGTTTAAAGTGTAAAATATTGAATTAAGGAATTTAAAATACTTATTTTTTATTTTGGCACAAGTGATATCGATATAAATAGTTATCAATTTAAGTGGTTTCAATAAAATTATCGAGACCTTATATTAAGTAACGGTTATTTAATCGGATAGCAAAATAATGTCAAAGAAACATTTTTATATTTACAAATTTAGGGCGACAGATAACTGTTATACGCGTACTACAAACGCACTTAAGTTTTACATCTCACGTACAAAACAGAGTCATTAACGTATAAGGCTACATTTTGTCTCTACGAGTAAGGAAAGTGTTCCAGCAGTGAACATTCCGCGCCAGCAAACTTTCCAACGTATGAGCCAGATAATCGCGAAGATAGTTCTACACGACTTAAAAACACCCAGCGGTATCATAACTGAACAAACTGTTAAGTATATCAAAGTTACCACGAAATGTCTATTTCTCCTTGTTAAACATTCAAAATGTTCTTTGAGTTCATCACAGTACACTAAGAGAGGGTATTAAATATTCATTATTACCTTCGAGTAGCAAATTGCTGCCTGAAGGCTTCAAATTATCCAATATGGGCTTGATGTTGTCGAAAGTTAAAGCGTGTAGTTCATTGGAACGCAAATCTAGGGAGCTGAGACCCCTTACGCCCTCGAATAAACCGGAGGGAAGCGACGCCAGTTTATTATCATCGAGGGACAACTTTCGGAGTTGGGATAAACCATCGAACGCCCGCTCCGATATATATTTTAATTCGTTCTTTCCCAGAAGCAACTCTTGTAAATTCCACAGTTCGGCGAACGTGAATTCGGTCAAGTTGTAAATACGATTTCGTCTGAGATCCAATTTCCTTAAGTTGGCTAATCCGTCAAATGTGTGGCGATTCAGATGGAATATGTTGTTCTTGTTTAAATCCAGTTCTAAGAGATTGAAGGCGTATTGAAATGCACCATTACTAATTGTTGAAATATTGTTTTTGGTAAAAACGAGTTTTTGTAATTTCGGTACATCGAAAAATGAATCCCTTCCGATTTCTAAAATCATATTTTCTTCTAAATTAACCACAGTCAAATTTGGAAGATACGCAAATGCATACTGTTGCAAAGTTTCGATCTGATTTTGTGATATTGATACCTCTTTCAAATTTGTTAAATTTGCGAACGCATAAGAGCTGACATCGACTATATTACCATATTTAATATTTATAGATTTAAGTCTTGGTAAGTATTGCAGCGCTTTGGTCGGCACGTAGCCTAGCGCGCCATCGACACGGACGTTAAAAGACAAAGTTTGCAAAGTTGGTTGTGACGCAAAACTTTGCCAGATGAGGTCGTCACGGGGTATACCGCCATTGAACACCCAACACTCGGCTTTTGTTGCATTTCTAGGTTCTCTTGTATTTTCACAGTAGCAATGTACTTTAGAATCTCGATCGGTAATGTCGCAGATATTGTTTTGAAATCCTCCCGTTTTTTCTTTACTCCGCCTTTTGTTATTATCTCTCGCTTGAACGGCGATCGACATTTCATTTACCAGAGCTAATATTATGAAGATGTATATTATCCGCGCTATCCTTCGCTCCATTTTTTTATCTGAAACCAAATAAAGAAATGTTAAAAGAGCAGTGAATTGCGAATCGTTTATCGGTTTACAATTATTTAAACTAGATAATGTTAATAAGTTTATATTTATTGTTTATTTATTTATTTATTTATTTATTTGAAAACCAACAGTGTTACAATTCGTATCTATATAAAATTTAACATAATATTAACAATAATAAGGCCAATAATTGGTTTTCCTACCTATAATATTGAATAAAAATTTATCCATAGTATATAAATTTAATCTAATATTATTAATTAATGTTCTTATTTTGAACATTAAGGCGAATTAAAAACTTTTTCAAGCCCTGAGATGAAGTCTGATAACTTTTACAGAGTTTTATAAAGGTAAGTGTCTAAGAGGATATTTAAAACATAATTATTAAGATGACTAAAAATAAAAGAATAGGGTTAGAGATTTGATGAAAAATTACTTCAAACGTTTATTGCTTATACAAGCGAAACAAATATTTAAGGTAAACATTATATACTCATCCAAATAAATTTGAACATTTGAATAAAATTTAATTTCCTGTAGCCGAATTACTTGCAAATAAAAAGCATATTTTATATTTTGTTACATGAACGAATCGTATAAGATCCAAAATATCGACAAAACAAAAATTACATTGTGATTTGTGCTTATATTATTCTAGATATATATTTTTCTTCTATCACGAGTAGACTAAATTAGTTTATTAAATGGTTTTTTCAAGTGTGTGAAGATAGCAAATAGCGAATATTGTTTTATAATGTTTACGTGAATTTCATTCATTATAATGATATAACTTTTCCGCTAGTAAAATCCGAAAAAGTTGTTTAATATAATTATAATATATTACGAATACATCCTTAGTATCATTACCTTAGTATCCAAATTTATATTTAAAATATAAAACGAAATACAATTTAATCATATCAATTAACCTACTTACAAAATATGCGGAAAATAAGGTTCGTAATGTATACGTAATGAGTTAACTTATATTATTTAATGATGTATCAACTCTGCACGGGTTAATTACAAAAAGATAGCCTCAATTTCACAGTTATATGGTTATTACGATTGACAGATTTGATTAATCTTTGTATTGGAGTGACAATGAAATAACAGAAACAATACGAATGTATTTATTTTTTTCTCTCATTTATTGTTACGTGTCAACATCACAAACTCAGGCTTAAGGCAGACAACAAGGGAAATAAACACATCCAAATACAAACGATACTGTTTTTGAGGAGTGTTGTAGTCTTCTGGTGTGTAAGGTAGCCAAAGCTTTGGGGGATGATCCTGGCGTTGCATGTGTAACGGCTACTACACTACTACTAACTATTACTAAAGGATACGGTATCCGACTTAAGACTGGCTGATGTGCCAGTGGTTTCAGTTTTCAGCCTGCATTTGAGAAATATTTGCCTAGGCCGTAAAGATATTCGCCGTAGTCTGGGCGTTTGTGCTCGTGCATTGTGTGTGTTTGTGGACACAGGATTCATACCGTGGAAGCCGTAGAGTGTAAACTGTTTATTTTACATTCAACATTTAGTTATTATTAATAAAATTAATGACAGTAAATGGGCGTTGTTCATCATTATCATATCAGCCTATTGCAGTCAACTGCTGGACAGAGGCCTCCACAAGTTCACGCCAAAAATGGCATGAACTCATGTGTGTTGCCCATAGTCACTACGCTGGGCAGGCGGGTTGGTGACCGCAGGGCAAGGCAAGCAGGGCGGGGCAGGTAAATGGACAACTGACAATATAGGTACCCATAGGAACATGTAATTTCCTGTATATTCTTTTTTAAAATCACTTTAAAAAATACGAATCTGGAAAAAGAATATTTAATTTGTAAAATTAGCCTCGTTACGATTTCGATAATTATATTATACCTGCCTTACCTACTTTACCTTTACCTTGTTGGATTATGGTTGAATAACTAATCAAGAATGAAGCACCACTCAAAAACAATGGTTATAAGAAATTTAATCGTACATCACTGGTAAAAGTTTTCGTTTACGTACCTACCTACAGGAGCACGTGGTACAAATATTAGATTTTTTAATCGTTTTTACGAATTTTAATTGGTATTTTCGTGCGTCGCCATCATTATATTTTGAAATGACTAAAGTAGTAAAACTGCAAATGTCAATGTCAATTTATTTGTCAAGTTTATCTGAATGTTTCATTGTTTATTTTATTTTTGTCGGTAAGGAAGTACACTTAGTTTTTTTTTAAAGTTCATATTTTTTTTTAAATCTATTCGTATTAAATCAAGTGTAATAATTTTATTTTATTTTATTATTTATTGGTATTATATGTATTTATTTGGTATTGATAATGAATGAAATTTTAATTGTATTTATAGCAGTGTGTTTGAATTATTCTGGATTTACCCTGAATTTTTAGTTTCAATTTGAATTTTGACTTTAATTTTTTGTTATAAGCACAGGTTAAGTATATATTGCTGTGTGGCTACGGTACTAAAGAATATAGTCAGCCCCTCTCTTCCTGTGGGTGTGTTAAGAGGCGATTAAGGGATAACACAGTTCCACTACCGCCTTGGAACTTAAAAAGCCGACCGATGGCGGGATAACCATCCAACTGCTGGCTTTGAAATATACAGGCCGAAGACGGGCAGCAGCGTCTTCGGTGCGACAAAGCCAGCCCTGCGGTCACTAACCCGCCTGCCTAGCGTGGTGACTATGAGCAAGACACGTGAGTTTACGCCATTTTTTGGCGCGAACTTGTGGAAGCCTGTCTTCAGCAGTGGATTTTAATAGGCTGAAATGATGAAATGATGAAGTATACATTGACACGTCATCTGCCCCTTAAGAATAGTTATTTCTGAAAAACTAAGTTTTTTTAGGTTTTTTTTTTATGAAACTTTACATGAAGATTTACAAGCGATTATAAACGTATAGTATAATAATATATTTAAGGTCTTAAAATATCAACAAACCTAACCTTTCTTAATCAGTTTTGCCTTTGAGTCCTAAATAAAAAAAAAAATCTCCCGTAACCCTAACAGACACACTTAACGGCGTAACAAAAAAACAATATTTAAATTTTTACACGTTGTTATGATACAGTATCACGTTTTTGTGTACACTATCGTACATGCACATCTGTTATTACTATTAGAAGTTTGTGCCCCAGTGTACGAATTAAAGCATAATTTGTTATGATTTAGTAATAATTAATTAATATATTCCATACATTTGTTCATAACTAATACGCGATTACAGGATTAATCGTCAAATTTATGAGCCATAAATAATATCTATTGATTTTGAAACAATCTATGTGGCTGTGTGTCATTATTCAACGTGTTTTATGCAAATGTATGTATATGTATGTATGAATTCATAAGCAGTTCTTATCTCTTAACAATGATATCGTCGCTGAATAGGCAAAACTACTAAAGCGCCATTTTGGTCAAAATGAGTTATATATATGGTTCGACTGCATTTTTTTTTCTCTGCCTATTAGTCCGGGTCTCGTGGCGATCAGAGCATTTTTTTGGCGCTTTAGCACTCAAAATGGGGTTAAAATCTCACAAGATGTTTTGCGACTTTTTACTAATGTGTGGCTTACTTCGACACATTTTCGTATAATTGTCGGTTTAGTATTATGCTCGCTGCAACAAGCCCTATTCAGGTTTGTTAGTAATTTTCGAAAGTATACTTTTGATAACCGATGGTATTTATATAACTTTCGCTTGAATCTATTTTTTTACCACGGGTCCTTTTAGTCAAATGAGCTTAAGAAAAAACCACAAGATATGGTGATTTAGTAGTTTCTGCTGATTGAAATCACGTATACTCAAGCTTATAAGTAAATAATCTTTCAGCAAGAATCATCAACCATGGCGCTTTAGTATTTTTGCTTTACTCAGTAATTTAAGTAACAGGATATTAGCATTTTTGAGCGGCTGATGTAACAAAAGCAGAAGAGTTAACTGTCAATGGAAAAAACAAAAGTGTGTTAAAAAAGATATATAAAACTCGGCTGCCTATTTCTAAAAAGAAGTACGATGATTTATGGAAATTGTGCACATCAAAAGTAATCGCAGAAGAACACCACGATGAATACAAAAACATGCCTTGTATAGCGAACGTTCAGGACACGCTACCAGACACTGACGAAGAGGATGAGATTAATGAGGATTAAGTAGATTATTATTTCTCAATCAATATTTTATTAGAATTAGAAGTTAATAATGTTCAGTTTTGATCTCTTATTTAAATTACAATAAGTATACTGATTATTGTTAAAATGGAGTCTTGTAATTGTAACTAACTTAAGTAACTCCGTCTAGGATGACTGTTTTGAACGACAGGCGTGATATTGTTATTTTAAACTAAGCTTAGTATAAAAGAACAATATAGCGCCTGAACTGAACAGTGATTCCAGAGGGAGTTATTTGTGTTAGTTGCAATAGCGAAACTCCACATTATGTTTTTATTTAGTACGTTTTTATAAACAAATGTGGAAAGTTACGGAGGAAGGTGATTTTTGTTTTATTTATAATCTGAGAAAATGTCAATTTTGTTTGAACAAATTTTTTAATTGAATAAAGATTTATGTTAAATTGGTGTTATTTATTTATTATACGGCTTGTGCATCAACAGCTCAGCAGTTTCCTTTTGAAACACCGTCTGTTGAATCCCATGCAATCCGGTTTTCGTCCAGGTCACAGTACGACTACTGCGCATGTAAAAATAACTGATGATATACGATCAAATATGGAAAACATACAGGTCACGGTATTAACGTTACTCGATTTTAGTAACGCCTTTAATACTGTGGACTTTGATATACTATGTGATATTTTACGTTCTCTTAACATATCTCCTGAGGTTGCTGATTGGTTTCTTAGTTACTTGCAGGGTCGCCGGCAGCGAGTTAAATTGAATGACTCATACTCCAATTGGTCAATGGTCAATACCGGTGTCCCGCAAGGTGGCGTGCTCTCCCCTCTTTTGTTTTCAATATTTATAAACTCTATCTGTAATGTAATATCTTCTTTCTACCACCTCTATGCAGATGATCTCCAGATATACTCTCACTCCACTGTTCATAACTTATCTCAGTGTGTATCGCGTATAAACAATGACCTTTTAGCCATTGGTAAATGGAGTAAAGCCTATGGCCTAAATATAAATCCAAATAAAACGAAAGCTATTAATATAGGAAGCTCCAGACTGCTCAGCCGCATTGATAAATCTGAGGTATCTCCTGTTACATTTAATGGATTCACCATTCCATACAGCGAAAGCGTGAGAAATTTAGGTGTTATCTTTGACCAACATCTCTCTTGGGGTCCTCAAATATGTGAAATTAGTCGCAGACTGTTCGCTTCGGTTGGGTCTGTCCGCAGATTGCGTAATCTACTGCCCATTCCTACTAAAATTGCTCTTGCACATAGTCTCCTATTACCAATTCTTGATTATGCTGATACTTGCTATCTTGACATTACAGAGGAGCAGCTTAATAAGCTTGAGCGCATTCAGAATGTATGTATAAGATTTATCTTTAGACTACGCAAATATGACTATATTTCAGAATTTCGCAAAAAACTCAAGTGGCTCCCAATTCGCCTTCGCAGGAATACTCATATCCTTACCCTACTTTACTCCATTTTATTTAATCCCTTTACCCCTTCCTATCTGAAAGAACGTTTCAAATTCCTTGGTGATTCTCACAAACGCTGTCTTCGTTCT
Source organism: Melitaea cinxia (assembly GCF_905220565.1). Classification (NCBI taxonomy): domain Eukaryota; kingdom Metazoa; phylum Arthropoda; class Insecta; order Lepidoptera; family Nymphalidae; genus Melitaea; species Melitaea cinxia. Next base: position 2,581,036 of record NC_059409.1, on the reverse strand, counting down.
GACAGTAATTTTCTTCTTGAAATTCCTTCTCAATCCTCTTCCTTTTATGACAAATCTTTTACAGTTCAAGCCTCTCGCTTATGGAATACCTTGCCCTTGAATATCAGACGTGTACAAACACCTGCACTTTTTAAAAAGACTGTTTGGAAGCATTTTCTTCAAACTCAACAATAAACAAGTAATTCATAATTATAATGTATACATATATGTATTTATATGTATGTATGCATGTATGTGGGTATATATGTATATATGTATGTATGTATGTATGTATGTATGTATGTATGTATTTATGTATCTATTTATGTATGTATGTATGTATGTATATGTTTAATTATTTGAATATTTATAATAAATTTGTTGTAACTTGTACACCTATGCTGACGCTAGACCATTTCCTTTGCCCTAAGGTTGCCTGGAAGAGATCGCTTTTTAGCGATAAGGCCGCCCTTTGTACCTAATGAATATATTGTCAATATTTTCTTTATTTCTTTGATATGTATTATTTCTGTTTTTGGTGTACAATAAAGTGTATTATTATTATACGGGTTAATATGTCATAATAAACATTTTTGTTGCTCACATTAGTAATAATATTTAGGCTGGAACAAGATAAAAAGTGATGAAAGTATAATCATCCCAATAATTAATTGGCAACTATGTCTTGAAAGTAAAAAGCTTTCGAGATTTCTCTAGTATCCGATGCTGAATGTCTTTTTGCTATATGTCTTTCTGTAGTAGATTTATCTCTTAGTAATTTTCGTTTACGACTATTATATTTTTTAAATAATGTTAGTATTTTTTTCCAAAGAGAATGTTAACACACTCGAGTCTTTAGTAGTTGGCGATTCCCTAACCGTGAACTTAACGTGGAGGTTAGTAAATTTCCCTTGCTGGTTTTTTTTCAGGACTCAGAGGATTTATCCTAAAGTGACAGCTAACTCCGTAAATAGTTAAAATACGAACAGTGTAATAGATTAATTGCGTAGATAAAATTAAATCATGATTATGTTTCCTTAACGGTTCTTACTTTCACCCAAAAGAAAAAAAGTTGTGACAGGTTAAAGCAAAAAAAAAAACTTAAAATTGTTTTTTCTCAAAACAGCCCTTGTGAACGTTAGCAGTTTTGCCTATTCAGCGACGATATTATAAAGCTTTTTTTTTGTCTATAAATGGATGAGATGATGACCAATAATTTTTGTACATATTATTGTTTTGTAATATATGTTTATTTTCTGTTGGAGACTATTTAAATAAAGAAATAAATCTGATTTTTTATTGCTTTAATCACTGGACTATAATGACTATAATATGACCTGAGGTAATCTATCTAATAAGATCATGTACCATATAAATTTCATTTATTTACTTATTTATACACTTTCTGTGCTTTAATACAAAGTAAAAAAATGAGTTCTAATAACTAAACTTTATTCTTTTTAAAACTTTTTTTAAATTTAATTTAATATTGATTTTTCATAAATATGTTTTTTTAAATATAAAAATGCATTGGAACTCTACGCTTACAAATTCGATGTAAATTTGAGATACTCATTTGCGATATAAAATATCTGATGGTTTAGATGAAAAAGGAAATGATTTTATGGCAAATCTTTCGACGAACGTGCGAATTCGTTTTCCTCTAAATCTCAGATTCTCATCCTATTTAAAAATATTTGTTAAGTAAGATAGTACTTTTATTTGAACATCTATTATATCATAAATTGGTTCAAAAGATTTAGCGCTTCAGCCTGTAATATCCCACTACTGGGCATAGGCCTCTTTCTCCATGTAGAAGGATCAAACTATCATTTTTGTTAATTTTTTATTACTTTTAAGGTTATACGATTCAGTATGTTACATCTCAATGCTGGGAATAGGCCTCTTTCCTCGTGTAGAATAAGGATCAGAGCTTAATCCACCACGCTGCTCCAATGCGGGTTGGCGGATATATCCCTACTATGAGAAACGACCGCTATCAGGTGTACAGGATAACAACCGGGACTGACGGCTTAACGTGCTCTCCGAGGCACGGTGGGGAAACCCACAAGGACGGCACAAACACCCAAAAGGTTCAAAAGATTGGTGGTAACAAAAAATTATGGTCACTAACTCGATTTAGTTGAGGCGTGATTACTATTTTAGATTTTACGGTTGCCTCGAACTTATTCTCCGAAAATTGTCATCAATTTAGTATTTGATCGACTCGAATAAAATAATGAATTTTTCATTTCTACAGTAGTTGTACGTTGCTATGGTAAGTATGCAAGTAACTGCTCTCACTTTTGGCTTTGTAGTTGCCTTTAGCAAAGGCATCCAAAGAAGCCTTTGCGTTTCTGAGTTACAATAAATACTTTAGGGGTAGCGTAGCTATCAAGGGGTAACAGGATTAAATGATTCTTTAGTAATAAATAAATGCTAACCCTTTGGTCATTATTTATGCCGACCCTTTGGTCAGCATTTATATATTGTTTTTTCCTTGCACCGCAAACGGTGTTGAATTATTGATAACAACCAATAAAAAGGTTTTAAATGTTTTTTACTACATTTTCAGACGTAAATGTTTTTTTTTTTTTAAATGTTAACGCGAATTTCACTCATTATAATGACACAGCTTTTTCGGATTTTATCGCGGCTTATTAAGTTGGTTTAACTATCCGACGTTTCGGATACTTTACAGTAACCATGGTCACGGGAGGGCGCCATCATCATCATGTTCATGGTCAAAATGGTCCCTCTCTTCCCGTGGGTGTTGTAAGAGGCGACTAAGGGATAATACAGTTCCACTATTACCTCGGAAAAAAAGCCGACCGATGCATGATAACTATCTAACTACTGGCTTTGGCCCGCCTGCCCAGCGTGGTGACTAGAGGCAAAATACATGAGTTCACGCCATTTTTGGCTCGAACTTGTGGAGGCCTATGTTCAGTAGTGGACTACGATAGGCTGATGTGATGAAGATAGCCAGAGCTTGAGGAAACACATTATGTTGAAACGCGATGTTAGAGTTAGCAACTCGTTTGCGATACTGGCATTGCAAATGTTAATAGGCTACGGTAGCCATACATTATGAGAGAGATTGTTTACCAAATATCCCATTTTTTACGTACAAAAAGAAACTAAACTTAATCTACGTATCATTCCACCAATCTGTCGTACTTATTAATTTCACCGTAATATTTGGACTACATCAGATAAGCGTTATGAAACATGCGTTCCTACGTATTTGAAATTCAAAGCGGGCTCGAATAAGGCCGCGTCATACTATCTGATCTTGTCGACTGGATTAACAATAGTTGGAATTTATACGACAAACTAATGAATGTGAACGCGGCTTTAGCACAACGCCGGACTAGAAATCCTTTTATTTAAAGGACTAAACTATTTTACGAAACCATTTTTCAAATTTATCGAAATTTTTATACAGAAATTTATGAAGTTTCGATAGTAAGTATTTTACACAACGTTCAAATTAAATTAATAATTCTGTTATTTCAATCTCTTGGTGGTAGTAGGCTATCTTTAAATAAGGATTCAAAGTCAGTACGTCAGTACCTCCATATAGAATGATATCGTACGCAAATCTAAACTGGAGTGATATATTTGTATAAACACATATATCCATCTCGAGCAGAAGAGTTACAGATTATGCAGTAGAAAGGGCGGAATTACTCGTATTACTATTCCTTACATACAACTCAACAAATTTTAAGCATAATTAATATTTGATATTTATCTGAAGGCTCAAAATTTTATTTAGTAATATTTACAGAGAAAGCTTATATAACGATTCCTTTTTAATCCGAGTTCAGCTGAAACCACATAGCGTTAGATTAACATCATAACATTGTACAGGATTTACGTGTGTATTTATCAAGGTGAATTGGATATTTAAAAGTTACTGGATAGCTTTAAATTAAATACTGTTCGTGTTATTTTGTATGTGATATAATATGCTGTACTGAACTGTTTGTTTGTTTGAACGAACTAATTTTAGGAACTACTTTAGTAACTACATTTACCGAGGAAGAAATTTAGGTTATATAATATTTCGGTAAGTTTTTTCCTCAAATTAAATCGGATAAAGTCACGGGTAACAGTTAGCAATTAAAATATTAACAAAAGTCCATGTCTTCAAATTTTAATTTGTAGTCATAACAGTCTAGTATCGACTAGTTATACCCCGTCTAGTGCTGTCCGAAACATTTATTTATTAATTTCTAAGACCACTTTATTTTTATACCTACAATCTTACAATAATTAGTTTCTAAGCGGAATTTTCATTATGACTCAAAAATTAGCTTCAAGTTAAGAAATTAATTAATATTCTTGATGAGCTTTGCACTATAGAATAATATATTTAAAAGGAAACTAAAATAGAAACCCTATTATGCAGATATCAGTTTTACGAATTCGCAAATTGTAATTGCAAAACAATAGGTTTACTTCTAAGTTAGACAACTTACATTGTACAAATGTAAACAACCAGGCGTGGAGCGAGTCGTACTCTCCGCTCAAGGAGAGATAGAGAGAATATATTATGTAACTTTCAAATAGAAAAAAATCAATTAAATTTAGGAAACAAATATTTTGCTTTCATTATTATTTACATTCAATTTTATCAAAAAATCTTGAATTTTCATATTGTAAAATGAGTTTAATGCAAATTCTACGGAAACTAAAGTCGATTTCCTTCTTTTATAAAATTGTCTCCTGTCACACCGTGCCGTAATAATCGCGTGTTGGAGTTTCTTATTAAAATATATGAACCTATGTCTTGTATATTTTAGTGCTTAGCTTCTTAACAGCACCGGGCTAAGTGGATATTTAAAAGTTACTGCGCAAAATCATAAAACAAATATGCATTTGTTGAGCAACCTCTTTTGTGTTTTTATTGTTGTGTAAGCGAATTTAGTTTTTACGACAATATTAACTTATAATTAGAATAATATTTTTTTATCAAAGATCTTATCATCACTACAGTTCATGAACGACTTCAGAATATAGAATAAAAAAAAAATAATGTACTAAATATACAAAGATCCGCTTCACTTATTTTCTCTATCGTCATTACTTTATAGTCGACATTTTTGTCTAAAGCATAATTACTGACACATCATATAAACCAACAATAGCCAACAAGTTATGTCAAATACAAAAATCAACATAATACTGTTAGTGACACCTACAATAAGAATAACATCAAGTTTCGTAACTATTCCAAGGATATCTTTTCAACTCGAGCGATTTACAACAATAAATCTCTTATATCTAAAGACCTTTGGACCCTTTTATCATGATTTGGCGCTAAACGCACGGAGCGTGACATTCTTTTAGGGTTCCGTTGTTGTCAGAGCCAAAAGCTCAGAGCGAGGTTGTGCGGCACGATTCAGCGGTTTTTGTATTGGTCGACCAAAAAAAAATCTACAACGTACACACGCGGTCCTCTGTTTCTACGTAAGCAACTTAATGGTTGTGTTATAGGTAACAGCCGCCTGGTATGGCTACTTATTTTTCTTTGATAAGCATACATATAAATACTACATATATAAGTATAGTTATAACTTGGGGAGGCCTATGTCCAGCAGTGGACTGCGATAGGCCGAAGTCATGATGATGATGATGATGATGATGATGATGATGATGATGATGATGATGATGATGATGATGATGATGATGATATATATATACCAGAAAGCAGAATCACAAATGTATCAAAATTAAATATTCGGAATTTTTAATCGTATATGAAATGAAATTCGAGAACTTTTCAAAGTGTTTTAGCTTTGTGATGCATTTAATCATTTTACAAAGAGCTCTTCACTTTATTGATAACTTGCACCAAATCAGCGTTAGTAAACCAAAGTCGCAAGACGATAAGAGCAACAGACGCCGCGTTGGCGCAACGGTTACAGCCATGGATTGTACCTGTTGCGTTTGCGGTTGCGGGTTCGATCCCCGCACATGACAAACATTTGTATTGGCCATACAGGTGTTTTTTGTGGTCTGGGCGTTTCTGCAGTCCTTGTGGGTCTCCCCACCGTGCCTCGGAGAGCACGTTAAGCCGTCGGTCCCGGTTGTTATCGTGTACACCTGATAGCGCTCGTTACTCGTAGTAGAGAATATATCCGCTAACCCGCATTCGAGCAGCGTGGTGGGTTAAGCTCTGATCCTTCTCCTACATGGGGAAAGAGGCCTATGCCCAGTAGTGTGATATTACCGACTGAAGCTAAAGTTAAACCAAGGTCGACTAAGTGTTTGTATGTTGTACGGAACCCGCAGCATAAGAACCCGATTCGCGTTCAGTCTGTTTTATTGTCTCAACTTATCAACTCCTGGAGGAACGCTTAAAGAGGGACACGAATTTGCGATAATATTTACGCAATAACGTGGTTCAAGTTGATTTATTCGTGTGTAGGAAATATTTAAAAATACCTGTATGACTGAATATTTTCTGTTTTAAATCGATTATGTTAGTGTTATAATTTAAGTGATTTTACTTTTTGAATAGAGTAACATTAGACATCTAATTTATTTAAATGAAAGTAATATTTAAGCTACCAAGATGATTTAAAAAACATTTACGAAGTACCATTTATAAGTCAGTCTTTATTTAAATTATAAAAATAATAATAATAAACGCCTTACGCTCAAAAGCCTTCAATGGGATTTTCTTCTGTGTTGGAGGTCTAGAAACAAGCACAAATGCCCGTGACTAGCGCAACAGCCAGTGCTGTGACCGCTGCGTCATTGCGTTATCTAAATCAATAGGGTAAAAAAATATATACTTGTCTATAACAGCTCTAAAACACAGCATTAAGTACAACATTAATTTGCTACCTTAGTAATAGGCGACAGTTTATTAGTTACGACCAGATTCAATACTCATTTCATCATCATTCTCTGAATTTGCTTACTAGAGATAAGGTTTTGACGTAATCCATACAAATTGTGTCAAAAAATAACTACAAAAAATAATCAATAGCAGTTTTTAGTGGAAAAAAAGCCCGGGTCATTTTTTAATAAGGCTTGATCTTTATACAAAAAAAAGGTTTAACCAATTTTCGAAAATCGACAGATATTACCGTGAAATCAACAAAATATACTGTCACGATTTGAAGACTTACTGAAAAACACGTAAAAAATATTCACCTTTTTCAATAAGACCACTTCGGTGTAAACATTTCTTTCAGAGTTTAATTTCAATATGGATATGTGTTTGACTTTACGCTTGAAAATTTCGAATATCATTTGCTTTACTCAACGAAATAACGTTTTACATTTTAAATTTGTATTTAAAGTAATCCTTTTGCTGTAAGAACTTTTGTACTGTTTGTTTGTTGCTTTTTTAATGCCTAATAAAACTTATGAAAAAAAAAATTCAAATAAATGGTTAGATTGTAGACATTATGTAAAAAAAATTAAAATATAAAATATCTATACGTAAATTTCGTTTAGCGTGTTTGAAATAATTATTAAATTTATAATAATGGATATACATTATATTTTACATACAGCAAATTAATAACTTAAAATAATATTATTTTATCAATCTTACCGACAAAAAAACAAAAAGTTTTTTTAATATTTACTTTATTATTAGACTATAATATATTTATATAATTACTATGATATATTATATGATATATTGACTATAATATATTATATAATTTACTAACAATTCCACAGCTAAATAAGCATTTCATATACATTTAATATATAGAAGAAATTAAAAAAAAAACCATCAAAGCGCTTACAAGAGCCCGGACATTTCAAACAGAAATTGACATAAAGTTAGACTCGAGTAATCCTAATGAACTTTAAATTCGAATTAGTTCGACATTACTTGGTACTCTTCATATTTAATATTGTTGTAAATTTAGACATTCATTTAATTGTACAAAATAATTTATAACTAGATTTCCCCAGTGATTTTAGTCACGTTGACAGGCGTGATGACTGACACGACAACTATTATTAATTTGTTATGTTTAAAATCAATAAACATGAGTTCACGCATTTTTGGGGCGAACTTGTGGAGGCCTATGTCCAGCAGTGGACTACAATAGGCTGGAATGATGATGATAATGATGAAAATCAATAAACTGAGGTAGGGCCTAGCAGTAAAATCATACTCAAAATCTGGGGAAGCTCAACTGAAAAATTAGCGAGGCACCTTATACTCGACCTTACCAGTCGGCTGTTACCTATAACACAAGCATTACATTCTTTACTTTAGGAACAGACGACCGTGTGTGTATTGCGTAGATATTTATTTATTTATTCATAGAAAATTTTATAAAATAAATTCTCAAATTCTTAGAAAATATTCTTAGATAGTATAACTTTGACACTAATTTTGTTTAATTTTTCACAGATTATAAAAGAAATACGAATCTGTGACATGAAAAAATAAAGTTGTCTTTTATCATTTAGCCAGTTATAATTACCTGACACCTAACACCGACCTGATCACAGCTAAATAACACTGCTTACAAGTAGTGTTGTGTTCCTGTGGTGAGTAAGGCGACCAGAGTTCGTGGGAGGAGTCGGGGTAAAGTCGGTAACTCACTTGCGATGCTTTTGTTGTTGCAGGCGTCTATAAGCTACGGTAATCGCTCACCATCAGTTGAGCCGTTCGCTTGCTTGCTAATAAAAATAAAAGCATTAAGCAATAAAACTGGTTTTAATTATTTATTTTTTTGTACTATCAAGCTATATGTATTAAAAGTAATATAAGCTATAAAACATCACGGTATCATAAGATACCTACTGAAAATATAACACAAATATTGTCAAAACCCTAATGATTTATGTATATATATTTATATATAGCTTTGATTTCCCAAGATTAAAAAACATATACAATTAAGTTACTTAAATGTGTGACAAAAAAAAATATTTATCGGATTAAAAAAAATTAAAATATTAAGCCCAGAGGTTGAGACTGATTCTAGAGTAGACAGATAATTATTTTCGACGGTTTGGTATTCATACGCAAGTTTGAATCACACGTGAACGTTTTATTTTACACACACGGTTATCACGAATAATGTTAAATCACACAATCGTTATCTAGTTACAAATGTTCTAATCAAACCGTCATCGTAAAGTAAACCCTAAACCGCAAAACTTTTTCCAACCCCACCGCATTGCGATTCAGAGCAAGGCCCGGGTGTAAATTCGATGAGATTTAATGAATTTTCCAGGGAATGGCCTCTCTATTACCCCGTCCTAACTTTACTGATAACTCAATCAGATCAGCGCGATTTATACGAATTTCTAGTTACCTGAATTTTAAGTTTATTTTCGCTACAGTTGCTAAATTTAGTTTCGATCACGTTTTAAACTAGATCCCGCCCGTAACTTCGTTTATATAAGGAATTACGTGTAATGTGCTTATTGAAATTTTGGCTTTAAAATTGAATATTAATTAATGCACTTTTAATATTGTAACTATAACATATTAAGCCATTGTTTTCTCAATTAAAATCAATATATTTCATGGAATTATTAAATTGTAATCGCAAAATTATACCTGCACACATTTTTAAAATTGTAGAGAATATAGCCTTTCAAGCTTAAATTAAATTTAAACATAAACATTTTCAATTAAACTACTTTTTACTACTACACGCTTTGTGGTTACGGCAGTAAAGAATATAGCCACAACTCTCTTCCCATGGGTGTCGTAAGAGGCGACTAAGGGATAACAAAGTTCCACTACCACCTCGGACCTTAAAAAACCGACCAATGGCGGGATAACCATTCAACTGCTGGCTTTCAAATACACAGGCCGAAGACGGGTAGCAGCATCTTCAGTGCAACACAGCCAGCCCTGCGGTCACCAACCCACCTGCCCACCGTGGTGACTATGGGCAATATGCACGAGTTCGCGCTATTTTTGGGGCGAACTTGGGGATGTCTATGTCCATCAGTGGACTGTGATAGGCTGAAGTGGTGATGATTACTACTCGGAAGTAAAAAGGCGGACTTAATAAAATCATTTTTCTCTTTGTGTTGTGTTACTGTCCCCATTAAAGAAAAATCTAACGACATCTATAAAATTAATCAAGTCTCAAAACCACAGAGCTTGCCAAGAAAAAAACCGGACTTGACAAATATTAATAATGTTACTAGGTCAGTAGTAAAAAAAAGATAAATCCAACGACATTTTACTTTAAACACATAACAACACAAAATGACATACATTATTCCAAAACACCCTTTTAAATAGAGATTGTAACAACACGTAAGTTTTTAGGTTAAGTATATGACATAATATTTACTGAAGCGGAAAAAACCAGCGGCAAAATATTACAGAGACTTATTTTATTCGTTCGAACAAAGTATTACAGTGTTTAATCTAAGATGTAGCTAAGCGGATTAACGGGCAAGAGTTATTCAAGCTATTTTCTTGCATGTTCTGGTGTACCGCAATGGTATTGGAAAAACCGTATATCATTCTTTTTTTTTAAAGATATATATGTTTTTAATTCTTTACATTTTCTCTACATGGGAGACGATTTTCCTATCAATAGGATATCACGTTTCACAATTCGTATACTCTATATAACAAATAGTTTGGGTTGTCTGGAAGAAATGGCTAAATACCCATTGTACTTCACTTTCATTGTTTTTATTTTTATGTGTTTATTGTTTAAAATGAAGTTGTGGTGTACAATAAAGTATAAATAAATAAATAGTAATTTCTCTAAAGTAAATTTAGTAAGTATTCTTGACCATCAAAATGGATATATCCAAAAACAAAATCGTTTAGTGTCGCATGATCATATCACTGAAAGAACGTGAACTTTGTAGTTGATACGTATTCAGATATGGAACAGTGTCATTGTCATGTCATTTGATAAAAATTTAATATAGAAAGTAATAATTTACGCAGAAAAAAATAATAAATGAGAGGTATTTAACTATATTATGCTTATTTTATTGGACGAAAATTAAACAAAGTTGCTACTTAAATCTAATACTATTAAACGAGCAATTCTTGTATGTATATATATAGAATCTGAATCTCAGAAACGGCTCCAACGATTTTCATAAAGTTTAGTATATAGGAGGATTCGGGGGAGATAAACCCATCTAGCTAGGATTCATTTTTAGAAAATGTCGTTTTATCTCCGTTTTTAGGGAGTGAAAAAATATCGTTGGAATACGAAGGTAAATTTCGCATCTGTCAATATAGTTGCAATAGCTAGGTGGGAAATCGGCTGATCGGGATCAACCGAGAAGATCATGGTTCAATTCACCATGTCCCGATCATTTTTTATTATGTCGGTAAAATCGAAAAATATTATTAATATTATATCATTATTATTTTTTAATTTTTTTTATTTTTAATTTTTTAATTTTATTTATATTTTTTATTATTTTCGGTAAAAAAAAAACTATTATTGATATTTTATAGATATGTAATTCGTATTTAAATATGATTTTCAAAAAAAACACTATTTGTTGGAGCGCCTGTCAGTTTTTGAGAAGCAATTACTCTCAATCTTGTAATTGTGTTTTTGTATCAATTATTAATTTATCGTTATTTTTTATTATTATTTTGCGTTGATTCATTATTAATATTTGTGTTTGCAGACAAACGAAAAAAAGTCGACTTCAATTACATGGACAAGCAATATAATGTAGGTACACGAAAAAATAGTCAAGAAATACGCATTATAAAAGATTACTCCAAAAGTCGTAATCAGATCTCGATGAAATATAACCACATATGATAAACATCGGCTTTCGATTAAGTTAAAAATCATCAAAATCGATACACCCAGTAAAAAGTTATGCGGATTTTTGAGAGTTTCCCTCGATTTCCCTGGGATTCCACTATCAGATTCTGGTTTCCTTATCATGGTACCACACCAGGGATATCACCTTTCCAACAAATAAAGAATTATCAAATTTTTTTCATAAACGACGAAATTATCCCCGAACATACATTAAATATATACATATATTGAGTTTCCTCCGGCCGAATTGAGTAACCTCCTCTTTTTTTGAAGTCGGTTAAAAAAGACTTCATCCAAACCGGCAGCGAATCATTTTAACTCTCTCTTCTACTACTAATCCTTCACGATTTACTAAAAATACCGAGCTGAGCTCGGTCACCCAGGTACTTGGTATTATTTAAGCTAAGCATATGCAATTTGTTTGTATTTGTAACGATACACAATTTTATACAGAACCACAACGGAACAAAATTAAGACTTACGCTATCCGTGCTGTTTTAACAGAAAATTGTAAGAAAATAATTTATTTTTAAAAAGGAAAACTTAATAAGCTTACTTTGTGCGGATGTTATTCTGCGACAAATAATATTATTTGTATAGCAGCGATCCTTTAGAATTCCAAGAGTGTAATTAGAAGTTTAGTGTATCTTCATAATTAAAATGGAATAAGTCGTTTGGATAAAGAAGTTGTAATTATGAGTCTATAAATATATTAATAAAAATTTATATATATTTTTTTTCGTAAACGTTAGTACCTATTTAGAATTGTGACGTTTTATTATATTATGTGTATTAGCTATATTATTATCTAGAAATTCTAGTATCTGTGGGTCTATAATATCCAACTGCTTAACATAGGGCTCTTTTCCTATGTAGGAGAAGGATCAGAGCTTGACCCACCACGCTGTTCCAATGCGGGTTAGCGGGTATATTCTCTACTATAAGTAACGATCGCTGTCAGGTGAACATGATAACAATCGGGACCGACGATTTAACGCGCTCTCCGAGGCACGGTGAGGAGACCCACAAGGGCTACACAAATACCCAGACCACGGCAAACATCTGTATGGTCGATACAAATGTTAGTCATGTGCGGAGATCGAACCGGGGGTCTATTAGCTACCGTAATCGCTTTCCATCAGGTAGCCGTACGATTGTTTACCGACCTATTTGTATAAAAAAGAGGAGAGAATCTCTCTAGTCTAGTTAAATATAACTACAAATTGAAAACCAAAACTAATACGTGCAATTATACATGGTCCTAAAACGAGAGCTCTTGCAATAATAGACAGACGTTAAATTAATTATAGATTCAGTGTAGTGCTTTGAAATCATTATTTCAATTTATACGTCACGGTTTCGAGCGCTTTAGGATAATTTATTGAGAACATTATTATTTTAGATCGTAATAATACTTTGGTGATATTTGAAATTTCATTTTTAGTGTTGAATAAACTCGAAATATTTGTATGTATGTGTCTTATTTATAATTTGTAAAGTTAAATGGATGTGTGGTAACTGCATTGTTATTATTATTTTTACTTAAGAAGGGTTCCCATTTAATTTAATTACACACACCACATTAACATTTAAAAGTAAAATTTGAAAATAGTTAGCAGCAAATAATGTAATGGATAATTTGTCATTGTGTTGTTTCATAGTGGTCTTTTACAGTGGTTAGTCTGTACATATACGGGTGCCTAACAGCCGAAGGATTTACTGTTTTTTTTTCCACATTTCAATCTTGTGCAGTATTGAATATACATGTCACAAAATCTATATCAAGAAAAGCAGGTTTCTTCTCGCCAAGCAAGATATCTCTTTTTTTTATGAAAAATATAGCTTGGTAGTTCAATAAAAAAAATCCTAATTTCAATCTGATTCCTTTCGTTTCAGGACCACGAGACCCTTTACTGTATCTGCATTATATCATAAATTTTAAAACTAAATATCTTTGACATAAATAAAATGAAATTTATCCCATAGACTATTCCAAAATAGTGTAAACATTATATTTAGTTGAAGCGTATATTTAGTTATATTAATTTGAACGACCATATGTGCAGTTTAAATGAGGTCGAATTTGCAATTGATTCAATAAAACACGTTAGTATGCGGTTTTGAATTAATAAACAGCTATTTACATTAATTGAAACGTTGTACTAGCGTTACATTTGTTCTGGCGAATTGACGTACTAACATAAAATATAACAGAGGTACAATAGTTTTACTGATTTTTCCTTAAATCTTTATGGTCAAATTTATTGTTAAAATGAGAGACATTTATGGGAAAAACACGACGAAACAAAGAAAACAAATTATAATAAAAAAAATTAAACAAGAAAAGATAAATAAAACAAATAACAAAAAATACAGCATATAACTTTAAAAAAATTACACACATATAATATATATTACACGTATATACGTGTTGATGATGATATAAAAAATATAAAATAAAATAAAAAATAGAACATTCATTTGGCAAAATTATTATTAGTGTCTTTATACGAGTAGTTTAATATACTTTGAAAGTATTTTCATATTTTTCTTTTATCGTAATTGTTTTACAAAATAAAAAAATATCAACCGAGATAGTGAAAAGTAAATATATTTTTCTCATTTTAAACTAAAAAATAGGCGTCTAACAAATTTTTCAGTACCAACTAAGTAAACTGAGTTTTAATTAAAACGCCACATTAGAGAATTCACTAATGTTAAAATATATAAATCAATCCTTAGCGATAAGTAACGTTTCAATTATGTTTGGAATACTTCCAAAAGATTCTGAGTAGCTGTACGGAATATAAAATTAAATTAAAAAAAAAACCATAACACTAAATAAGGTATTAAAATAAAATAGCAATATGTAATAGAAATTATGTCGTGATAGACCTGGCAAGATTGCCCAGTTCCATTGCCAAAGTATATATGTTATGAGAATTTTATTAATTTTTTATGATGCTATAGAATATATTATTACAAGTTATGGTTTCAAATAATTCATTTCACTTAAATAATAAATTTATATATTGAAGCTAAGTTCGAACACGTATTTTTTATCCTCATTATTAGTGTTAATTAGATACTTGGAATCTGCAATGGAGCTGACGCAATGGAAGTCCAAACTTGTCAGACTTCTAATGAAGATTGTTGAACATATAAGCCTTATGTGTCCGACAATTTTTATATCTCGATGCAGTTGACGTTGATGTTAATGAAACTATTTTAATATTAATTTTTGTTTGGGTTCTAAATCTGTTAAAACCCGCTTCAAAATGACCAACACCTATGAAAAGTTACCAACCAATCTATCCTGGTCTGTAAGCGGACGTTACCTAGAAGGAACTCTTAATGCATATGTATGTCGTAAAACTTAGATGACGATATCTCAGTAGTTTTAACGGCCTTTAAGGAAGAGCTCAAGTTTCAGAACGAAAGAGAAAATAAATTAAGACATGTGGTCTTGACATGCTTTGAATCAATCTAGTTTATTATGATTTAATCAAATTTTTTAAAGTAATACAATCGTTGAACTACGAACATGCTTTGCCTTTTGCATGCATTGGTGAGGTTGATTTTTGGTAATTGAGGTTCTTCTTACATATGTTTAAAAGGTATGACAGAATATGGTGTTTAAGTTCAAAATAGGGCACAGGGGGCACGTCTAGTTAATAAAACTTCAGTTGACGCGCCGGAAAACCCTGAGAGCTGAGTAACTACATTTTATCGGTATAGTTAATGTTTGGCACGTGACGTCGCTCGCGTTGCCAATCCCTTGTTTGCTGACCGCAGATGATATTGGCTGGCTGTCGGTGGGTATTATATGGATGAACAGACGCTTAGTTCGATGTATTTGTATTATTATGTAACTATTTTCAATAAAATATTGATTAAGTATCGTAGTATTTTTTTTTTGGATTCGTTATACTTGAAATCAAATTGTCCATGTCAAAAGTTAATAAAAAATCTCTAAAAGTTAAAAAAATCTCAAAAATAATAAAGAATAAATTTGATACAGCACTTTATTTTAATTTACAGATAAATGTTAAGAATATGTGAACTCTAACCCAACGTTTCAAAATTGTCTTACAATAATAACAATCCATAGCAATTGCAAAAGCTATAAAGAATAAAATTTAAAAACATCCTCAATATTTTCAAAGTAATTATTTTAAGTACATTGGCAATAATGTTTAACGTAGCAAATATATAGAAACTTTACAACATTTCTCCTTAATACTTATCTAGGTATATTACACTATATAGAATATACATCGTTTATTCGAAACCTCTATCTTACTTAAATCCGAAAATAACGTCTTTACGCTCCCACTATCAAAAGAGATTCTATAATTTGTCTTCCAAACTAATCACACTAAACCCAATCCTTTAGCTTAGAGAACATGTTTAATGCCACAACACAGTTACCACTAAACTCTTAAACCTTTTTGATGTGCTCTAAATAACAAGGTGTAATTAAATTTTCGATTTGGAAAGTAAAATATCTTCTTTACTAAAAGTATAGAAAAATAAAAAAACAGTATGACAGAATCTGGAAAAATTTTGTTTAGGTTTATTGCTAGCAAAAGTTTGAAAAGGTTTCATTTTCTTTAATAATGGCAAAATCTAGACTCGAAAAAGTAAAGCGATGGTGATTTTTTTTTTGAGACTAATGAGAGATCAATTTATTTAATGAATCGCGTTTTCTTTTTGCGAAAAAGCAATGAAAACTCAAGTACCATCGAATGCTATGAATGCTGTCAATCAATATAGGAATTATTTTACTTTTCTTTTTCTCTATTGCAAAAATGAATTCTACTTATAAATACAGCTCTAGATGATATCTGGTTTAAAAAAATAATAATTAAGTTTGCTGCTCTGTGTACTTTTCCAGTGATAAAAAAATTATAATAACAAAAAACTTTTCACACTCTATATTCTCCTGTAGGATGCTTATAATGTGTCTGGGGTCCGGAAAAATATATAATTCTCAAGCCAAGATTACTACTAATCTCTACATCGCCTTTACAAATACTTGAAGCTTATAGCGATTGAAGCTCCGACCACTATCAGCCAGACTAGCTTATCAGCTAGTTGCTCTGAGCACTGCGCCAAAACGTTGTAGTCAGCTTAGTAAAATACAAAAATATAATTAATAATTTATTAGACAAAGGGTTAGGGAACCATGTTATATGTTACAACTATTAACCGCCTAGAACAAAAATAAATTCTTATACAAACAGAATATCCAAAACGAGTGGGAATCAAAGTCGTCAGCGTTAATGGAAATTTTATTACCACTAACTGTAACTAAAGGTGCAAAATGTCTGTCAAACTTTTAGAGCTTTTGGGTTTCCTTATAGTAACAATGTTTTGACATTTTCATTTATATGCACGGCATGTATAATCTATGTAAATAAAGATAAATCACTTAATATGCTGCTAAGAACAAAACTCGAGAACGTATGGATCAATTATAGCTTTAAGTAAAACTTAAAAAGATTTTTTTTTTATGGAATGAGAATATTTATTTTATTTATTTATTATTTATTTATTATTTATTATATTAATATTGTGCATAAAATTGGAAATATTATTATTTAAACTGCACTATCTATCTAAAATTCCATTTTTAATCTTATGCAAACAATAAATGATGATAAAACCATTGAAAATATGTAAGCCTAATAAATTGACTACAAAAGATTTTCAATAACGTATGCCCAGGCAAAAATATGGAGATTCGACAACCTAGCCGCGTCTATGTCTAAAGAATGGTCGCATGCGTTTTAGTGCTTTTTGAATGATGCCTGACGGTGGAGTTTGTCAGCTTAGCATATTCAAATTGAATTGGAGCCAAGAGAAAACAGAAAAATGAAATATCCTTTTCCGATGCTAAGAGCCATCTATCGGTTCGACTTGGAGTAAAATATTTTTTATTCTTATTTAAATTATTAGTTGTTTTATGATTTGAAGCCGCGTTGGCGCAACGGTTACAGATTGTATCTGTTGCGCTGGTGGTTGCGGGTTCGATCCCCGCACATGGCAAACATTTGTATTGGCCATACAGGTGTTTGCCGTGGTCTGGGTGTTTGTGCAGTTCTTGTGGGTCTCCCCACCGCGCCTCGGAGAGCACGTTAAGCCGTCGGTCCCGGTTGTTATCATGTACACCTGATAGTGGTCGTTACTCATAGTAGGGAATATATCCCCCAACCCGCATTGGAGCAGCGTGGTGGATTAAGCTCTGATCCTTCTCCTACATGGGGAAAGAGGCCTATGCCCAGTAGTGGGATATTACAGGCTGAAGCGTCATGATTTAATTTTAAGCTGTTTGAAGAGAAAATATTTGCTCAATAGTTATAGTGTAGACTAGCTCGTTGGAGCCTTACTTTCTGCTTCGATGGTTGTGGATTCGATTCGCGCCTCGAGTCTGAGTGTTTTTTTTTGTTTTGTTATTTTGTATAAATAGGTCGGCAAACAAAGGAACGGTTTACCTGATGGTAAGCAATTACCATGCTTACAGACGTCGGCACCACCAGGAGCAGGAGGTTGCCGACCCTATCCCCAATTCTCTCAAGAGCTCTGGTCACCCTAGTCACCAACATGGACACAACACTGCTTGAAAGCAGCTTTGTTTAGCTGTGATTTTCTGTAAGGTCAAGGCTCTACCCCAGTTGGGCTGCTCTATATTTTGAGCAGGAAATTTTCGGCTATGCCCTACCTCACTTATATATATACTAGCCGTACCCACGACTTCGTCCGCGTGTAATTTAACACAAAATTTATTGTTCAGTGCAGAGTTATAAAATAAATAAATTTCTAAAATAAAAGTAGCCAAAGTTACTCCCTACTACATCAGCTATCTGTCAGTGAATGTCCCGTCAAAAATCGGTACAGCCGTTTTAGAGATTAGCTGGAACAAAAAGACAAAAAGACAGACAGACAGATAAAAATTGTAAAATAATTTATTTTGGTACATATATGTACCATGTAAACATTCATATGCATTTAGTAATGGTTATTTTAATATTACAAAGAGACACCCCAATTTTATTAATTTGTATAGATGTATTTATTTATTATAATTTTTTATTTATACATCTATTGTTAATTTATTTGTTTATTGGAAAAAAATTATGCAGCTACATCGTCCGGCTCTTACCTATAACACAAGCATGGAGTTGCTTACCTAAGGATTAGATGACCATAATTATGTGTATGCTAAACTTTTTTATTTATTTATCTTCTGCAGATTTACTCCGTTAAGCCAGACAGTTGTAAGCTATTCAATAAAAATATCGATTTAATTTAAAGCTCACGACATAATAACTTATACTAAAGCCTAATAAAATTCACATAATGTGATATTATTTTAAAATTCTTGATACATAAATCTCATAACTAGTCCTGGAAACCTTTTTTGGCAGCTAGCAGCCATCTTTGTGCCAAGCTGAGGGAAAATGCCACGAGTGATCATGGTTTAAAATTCATCAAAACTATTTTATGAATTGTTCCTACTTAGTTAGTGAAGTTGCCAAATTGACTTATTAATTTATTAGTAAGTTGTAATAAATTTTTAGTTTTATGATTTAGTTAACGTTAAGTGACGAAATTTATGGTCGGATGTTATTAGCAGTGATTAGAACCTTGTGGTTTCTCTCAGAACAATTTACCCGGTGCTATTAGACACGGCGTCGTCAGGATTGTTCAGAGGTGCGCCAGACAGTCCCCATAGAGGAGAAGTCTGGCCTTTTCGCTGAGGCCAGCCTGTCGCTGGAGGGATCCTGTTGCCTGCAGATCCGGGACCCTCCAATTAAAGCGGCTGAAGGATTCCGCAGGGGTTTGGTCGGTATTGCTCTCAGAACAATTTAAGACAAGGTTTACATATTATTTTTTATTGCTATTGCAGTACTGTATAGTACGATTTTATATAGTTGTATATCTACTTACAATTTTAATATAAAAGTTATACAAAAAGTAAAATATCAAATTGGAATTGAATTAGACAATCATGCAAGATATTACTAATTTTATAACAAAATATAATTTATTGTCAATTATTCTCTACAGAATTTACATACCAAATTGTTGGTAGCTTTACTTTTAACTACAAATAATAAATTAGAATATAATTTTTGTTTATAAAATAATAATTCAAAAGAGCCTACAAGCCAACTTGAATAATGTGATTTATGATTTTGATTTAAAACCGACTGCTCTTGTGTATTGGGGCGCGAGCTCCATAAGCGCCCAAAGACCGGCGGTTGCGTGTCCGCGCTCGGGATAGACATTAGAATCTGTTACTGGCATAGTTTTTTTTTGTCCTTGTGGGTCTTCCCAACGTCTGTCGAAGAGCGCTTAAAGCTCTCAGTCCAAGATGTTGTCATAAACATCTGATATCGGCTTTTTAATCATAGTAGGAAATATATCCACAACCCGCAGAGGTCCAGAGTGGAGGATTACACTGCAACCCTTCTCCTACCATGGAGAAAAACTCATATATCCAGTGGTGAGATTTTGTTCGCGAGAAATATCATATTGATACAAATAGACCCCTTGAATTGTAGACACACGGCAATTCCTAATAATACAATAATTTCAGTAGGTTTTTTTTAAATATCTATAATATAAAAATGAGTCGCTGAATGTGTTGCTAAGCGCAAAACTCGAGAACGGTTGGACCGATTTCGCTAATTCTTTTTTTAAAATATTCCTTGAAGTACGAGGATGGTTCTTACGGAGAGAAAAATTCTAAAAAAAAAAAAATTAAATTTCCTGAAAAAGTCTAAAAACAACACGTTTCTATACTCCCATACAAAAGATTTGTGATAATACTTACAAGTCAATTTGAACTTTAATACCATACGATAAAGTTTGTGTTAGGCGATACGAAGTTCGCCGGGTCAGCTAGTATTAAAATAAATCAACAAACCCTTCATCTTTATAACTATCAAACTCATAATTAACTGTTAATCTGCATATTGAGCGTAACGTAAATTAAACTAGAGATTTTCCTTTTAATTAACAAACAGTTCTAGGAATTCTTTAATCAGAGCAACCATGTTACAAATTAAATTATCATAATAAATTATAACAATTCACTAAACTCTCACATTATATTACAAATTCTACTGTAATTTTACATATAGTAATAAGAAATTTTGTACTACAAAAGAAATTATAATGCATTGATTGAACATTACTAGTAATAAGCAGTATAATTCTGTTAAACGCACGTCATTAAATCCGAAAAATAAATTATGACTTAAACTTGTAACCATAATAAATCATCAACAACTCGTATGTGCCCCTAATGTTGAGCGAAGGCGATATCATATGAGGTAAAATTGGAATATTGGATACGCTTTTGGAAGTGTGAAGAATCACGTCGGAACATGATGTGATCACGTCGGGGTCACCAGTTTTAGGAGCGTGAAGAAAAGGGAGGATCCTCCGGCCAGACGGGTGTTGTGTCTGGCGGGCTAACGCCCCAACGGTTGTTGTCGGGATCTTGTATATATACTTAATACTTATACTAAATTGAAAACTCTGATAGCGCGATGTAGCATACGTCAGTTTTCTCTAATTACGTAGTTTGTAGTCGTTCGTATTTCGCGCAATAGATGTCGCCACACGCTGTTCCACTTGACGATAGATGCATACTATAAGGCAGAAGCCTTCACAAATACAACTTTTCACTATTTTATATTTAAATATAAGTTGATTAAGATTGAGTCGGAATTTAAACCCACTCAAGCACTTTTGACTACGCGTGGCGCAGCTGTCACAGGCAGTGGGCTGTTGTGCTGGCGGTCGCGGTTTCGATCCCAGCTCACGACAGACATTTGCATTAGCCACATAGATGTTTGTAGTGGTCTGCGCGCTTGTGTTTGTGTATTGTGTGTGTTTCCGGACCCCCGACACAGGAGAAAATCCTACTGACGGCCGTTGAGTGTGAAGCGTTTATTTGTTTATTTTCGTGCGAATTCATATTCACGTATCACGTTCATATCCTTAGCCGTATGATTTAATGAGATCAAAAATCGCGTTTACTTAGAATATTTACTTACGTTAATATATGTATATACAAAATTAAATACTACATCATTGTAACCGGTCACTAAAGCTATATTATACGCGTCACAAATCACAAACTAATTTGTTCTAAATTATTATATGCAATACTATGTAGTTGCCATTTGTGTTTTCACTTGCGCTGATACTACAAATTTCTGTATTGCTGTTAATCTCTTAGTAGAGTGGAATCACTTAGCATAATGTTCCATTAATTACCTGTGCCACGGTTATACAACCGTTAGTTATGTTTCCATTGTTTTCACAGTTACAGATATAAAAAACATCGCCAGCAATATTAGATATTACAAGTGCTCGAATAAAGTATCACCTTACCCACACTTACCTTTTTGACAAAAAGAAATAAGGTTAAGGAAAGTTAATACTATGCATGCAATGCAAGCGTTATGCAATTCATTCATTCTGTATCATTCCACAGCTGGGTGTAGGCCTCTTTCTTCTCATTGGAGAAGGATTGGAACTTAACCCACCACGCTGATCCACTGCAAGTTGGCGGATATGTTCTCTACTATGACTAACCAACGTTATCAGGTCTTTATGATAACAACCAGGGCCAACGGCTTAAATTGCTCTCCGAGGCACGGTAAGATGACCCATAAGACATCCAAAACGAAAAGGAATATTTGTACAAATATAAATATCCATCGCGAGCGAGATTTGAACCCACAAACCGTCGGTGTTTTAGGCAACTGCTCGCACCACTAATAGCGGCTTTTAGTTTAATGTAGTGTTAGTTTTCCTAAAGACATGCTCACACTAGTCACTTCACACTAACTGCTTAAAAAAAAAAAGTGAAACTACCCGATTTTGTCAGACATATATGAGCTGTACTCAATAGACTGAAATACTAAAAGAATTAATACAATCGCTTGAGTTTTTAAAGTGTTTACTGATAACAAAGATTAATGTTCACTTTATGTGTTAGTAACATACTACCCACATGAACACAATATTCAAAGCAGGAAATAATTTCAAGTCGCTACATTAATACGGTATAAAATACAATCTTCATATAAAAATCTATCACGTCATACATTTTCATCTAAAGCCGATGTGGGATAGCCAGTAAAGAACAAAGGATATTCCGAATACACATCCTTCTATCCACACATCAGTCGCATTGATCGGTGGCGGAGTTGCTGTCCGCATCTGATCCCTTATTTATAATCGAAATCATCTGGAAGTGAAATAAATCATCCCCCCATGAAATTCAATTGTATGGTAGTGATGTACGCTATTTTATATCGATAGAAATTTGATATCATAAATATTTTTCTTGTGGTTCTATCGCAGCTGTATACATTATTTGCTCGAAGTTTTAACTGAGGTGCATCGTAGTCAAGGGTTGGGCTCAACGGATATTTACTGATTACAACAATAGGCATTAAATACATGGATATTAGCTTCAAATATACAATACTACGTTTTTTTCGTATTATCTTGCAAGAAATACAGCGTCAATAAGTCCACACATCTTTATAAACTATGTATAAATCGTCCCTCGTGTTTAAACAGAAACCAATCTATTTTAAATAATATTATTTATCTTTAGTGGCTTACACTTGATGACAATATTATCGATTGGTTGATTGATAGCTGATTGATGTAATGGCTTTCAGTTGTGCCATTGGAGCACGGTTGATTCCGCCAATATGACAATAATTATTATAGGAGTACGTGTCAATGAATCTATCAGACATTCGACTGTCAATCATCAGTCAATCGACAGTAAATAAAAACATCTGCCAGTTCTATTCTAGCTGCGTATTAATTACTAGAAAAAATCTGCCATTTGAAGGGTTGAACTTTATAAAATCGAACTGAAACGGCAAAAAAACTTTATTGCGTCAGGACTCTTTTTATCCCTGAATTAGTTTTATTTGTAGTGATATCGACTAATGAAATTTTGTGAATTTTTCTCAAGTGATTTTTTGAAACTGTTCAAAAGAACTTGTAACAGATAGACGACTAACACCAACGAACGAAATACACAACTAACTTCACAATGTCACACCCTGAACCTAAATAGCTAGATTACTATATCTGGTCACAAAATCGTTCATATTAGATAGGAAAATACATTTATGTTTTCAATTCAATTATGATACAATAAAAATAAAATCTATGTCTTTTACGCTGGCTCGAAACGAAAAAGATAGGATGAAAAATTATTACATACAAATACCGATGATCATAAATGCGGAATTATTTGAGTCGACTTAGAAAAGGATCGGACGAGATGTGAATATAAATACAATAAACGTTTTATCCGTAACCGATTCTAACCGGCTTTAACTCGCTCTAACCGGTTCTAGCCGGTTCGGAACGACGTATATCGAATTATCTCGGGTACGGATTTTCGATGACAGTAACCTTTAAAATTCATATTCAGCGACATTTTAATATATGTTAATGCATCAAATATTTCTTGGTACTAATTTCGTTTACATTTCGTTTAAATTTCTAGTCAGTGTTGTCGAGAACTTTAAGTAATTCAATTAAATAAATTAATAAATTCAATTAAAGCACACACACATCAGCCTATCGCAGTCCACTGCTGGACATAGGCCTCAACAAGTTCGCGCCAAATATGACGTGAACTCATATATTTTGCCCATACTCACCAGACTGGGCAGGCGGATTGGTGACCGCAGGGCTGGCTTTGTCGCGCCAAAGACGTAGTTGTTTTAAAAATCTTACAAAATTTCGTGACTATGTTTTTAGTTATTAAAGGATGCTATAGGCTATTTAAGGTTTCGATCTAAATCTATTAAACATTTAATTTTGTATATTTCTTGCACAAATCTCACCCTTCTGTAGAAATTGCACACCAGCAATAAACATATAAACGTTAAATAAATACATATAATAACAAAACGGCAGAACTAAAAACATTTCTAGGATATTTCGGATAAAGTTTAGTTATTGACGATCAATTTTAATGTTACGCACAGACGGGTATAATGGTGTAACGGGTATGAGGGTTCCACGATATAGTGGCCAATATTTACTACGAAAGATTTATGGTAATGATATATTTTGACCACCGGCATGATTCCTAGGATCTTCACGCCCAAAAGCGGGCATAAGATAGAGCGATCTGTTTTCGAAATGGCTGGAAGAAATTCTGATAGGTCCTATGAGGTTAGTCAATTTAGAATCATATTTAGTACATGAATATTTATGTTAAAGCCGACCGATGGCGGGATAACCATCTAACTGCTGAGTTTGAAATACACAGGCCGAAGACGGGCAGCAGCGTCTTCGGTGCGACGAAGCCAGCTGAAACCAGGCGATCACCCAGCGCCGGTTTTAATAATATCAGATCCCTGGGCCTGTTAATGATAATGATTTAATATATTCGCATATAATGCATCACTAGCTACTGGACTTGCAAATTATACATGCATATTAATAAATCTAACATTTTCTCTTTTAATAATATTATTATTTATCGTTGTCTGCAAACACGTTGATGGCCTTACTGCCAACCCTCTTCGAGAACTCTGGCTACCATAGTGACCACAGTAGCAGAACTCTACCTGTGTGCAGTATTAATTAGCTGTGATCTTTTGTCCTTACAAAGGAGAAGTACTTAGTCAGTACTTACTCAGTCAAGATATTCTAGAAGAACTCCAGATTTGGGGCATGATTTGATTCAAATTTTTTAACATAAAATATGTCCCTGACAACATGCTCTTAGTAACTTTGTCCTAAAATTTAAAAGGAAAACATCTTTCTATTCCAGTTTCTCATGCGTATATTTTTCTGTAAATTATCCACTTTTTTTGTATGGATTATTCAAGTAATTTTTCAAGTTTATTCGTTTACATAATCTTAGATTGTGTTATCACAAAATATTAATTGGTAAGTAAACGTAAACGCCATTGCCACGTTAGCTTTTTGTAAGAAAACCATGATTCTGTCAAATAAAATCATAATTTTACTATACATATATATTCAATGTATATTTCGCACGAATTCAGTACGAATCCAGGATAATATTTTTGAATAATAGTATCGGGCGGTCGAGGCCTTTCTCAATGGATAATAACTATTACATAAATGGCATCTAATATAAAATTGGTTTCTGCTGAGTAGACACGGCCGTATTTGGATTGTGTCCAAGTTCAATACTGCACATACTTGTTTTTGCGAACGTAGATGGACAATTGACGCGATTTCCTATCTACCGCAACTTCACTTCCCTTATATCGAATTTATATATTTAATATATCTACGTCAGGTTTTTAAAAATAACTGCTTACTACTCACAGATAACAGATCACTCTCACTGGAATACTCACGTGTTCCAAACATGTGATATGACTTTTTATAACCTATAACTATATCGAAAACTTAGTACATGAAAATATATAATCTTACCAAATATAATCTATTAACTCTCGATTGTTTTACAAACTTTTTTTCATTATTATCTAATAAAGTAGAAATATTAACAAGTTCAATAGGGTGTGCTGTGTAGCTAGCTTATACAAAGTCGACTGAATGGAAAAGTTCACAGTATTACTACGTCTTCATAATACTCACACTTAACCTGAATCATGATAGAAATCTGTAGTATATATATAACCTAAAATTAAGCATTTTTCTATTGCTTTATTTAATAACTAGCGACCTGATACTAAAATATTCTACTTTAATGTCTTTATTTATAGTGTGAAGCTAGCTTATAGCATGGTTATTAACGTAATAACAACAAATATTATGCGTCGTTAGATTACACGTTGTTACAGAATGCGTTGAAGAAATAAAGGTTCACTGCTCGTTCCCCGTAAGTGATAGCGTGATAATATGTAGCCTATATGTTGACCCGACTTCTTAATAATATTCGAGCCAAATTTGAAGTAAAGCCATGTAGTACTTTTTGAGTTTATCCCGGACATACAGACAAACAGACAAAAATTCTAAACACTATATTTTTGGCTTCGGTATCGTTTGTAGATTACACCCCAAGTATTCTAAAAAAAAAAATATTCAATGTACAGTTTTTTTGACTATCCTACTATTTTATTATATGTATAGATATTTCATGATATTTTTATATCAATCGATGTATATTTTCCAAGACAACATTTGCTGATCTTTTGTTATAGAGACAATAACGTGTAATTTATAATTCACTGATTGCTAACGATACCTCGATATAGCTAAATCTATCACTTTTTAATTGCATTTAACAGCTTTACCTAAACCTTTTTGCTACCCTTGTCTTACAAAAAGTTACAGAATTACGTAATCTAGTAGCAAAGGGATAATGTTTTGCTATCACATAAGGCTACTAAAAAAGATAATCCTAATAATAGAGAACTAGACTGAAAAAATAAAAAGAAATCAAAAACAGTTTTATTCAAATAATCATATCGTCAAATATATTAGTAGCAACTATTATTTATATATAAACAACGTTACAATATATTTTTATTTTAATCTGAGACAAAATATCAAGTCATTTCATGTTTATTAAAATGTTTTGGTGGTTCGTCTATAAATCCGATAGATATAAATTGTTTTGTGACTTGTAAGCGTATTTTGATAAGCATGTACGTAAGCAGCATATTTATTAAATAGTTTTCGAGGTTATAATACTAATTTATCTATTTAGTAGTGTTTAACTATAAAGATAATGATAACAAGTTTATCTTTTTTTAAGATTTTACAATATTACACATATTTACAATTCAAATTGTAATCAATTAATCCGAAATCTAAGTGTTGATAAGGTCATCTAAAGTGACTTAATAACGAAGGTAAGATCAAGTTGACATTGAGAGAAGAGTTGAAGCTTTTACCCATCGATTAATAATAATCACTGTTAAATGTTTAATGATAACAAAGGAAACCTTTAAACGCTCTCCTAAGTAGGGTTTTTATTTAACATAAAATATATAGAAATATTTACATATATGTTTGTTTTTGAGGTACACCAACAAAAACCTTGACAAGGATGTTAATACTGTTTAATACATTTAAGTTGTTAAAACAAAATAAGATTACATAAAATGAAAAAAGATCTAATTTCTGTAAAAAATAATACCTCATATTGGACGTTTTAAAGAGACTACGGTGGCGACGCACGCGAGCGTAAAATTACTTATTATGAGCTGAAGCTCTTAAGTAAGCCAAAAAGGGCTTGTTTTTATTCAAAATTACTCCTTAAAAATATCGTGTTAAAACCTCCATAGTCATGCTAAAGAAAAACATATTTTTATCTTATGCATGTTTTCTGTAAAAAATTTATTTATTGAAGCAAAACTTCTTTACGCATACTTGACTTGGGACTCCCCAAGCTGGTGAATGTGTGACGAGAGCATTTTTTTTAATGCTATTATAATTATAAACATGTTTTTTTTTAATCAAAGTAGGCGTTTTTCAACAATATTACTTAACTTAGTTCGACTATCTTAATCTATATTATCTTAATGTATGATAAAAAAGACATGAGTCCACCTAAGTATAAGAGATGCAATTTTTGAGTCCACCGGTTCTTATTTTAACGTATAAGGGATCTTTTTTTTTTCTTTCTTTTCTTTTTTAACTATTCTATTTATTTTATTCAATAAGTATATGTATGGTCGGATATAACTCTCTCGTTTATGAACCGATTTTGATAATTCTTTTTTGTTGGAAAGTAGATATACCTAGTTTGGTACCATGATAAGGAAACCAGGATCTGATGATGGGATATCAGAGAAATCGAGGGAAACTCTCGAAAATCCGCATAACTTTTTACTGGGTGTACCGATTTTAATGATTTTTAATTTAATCGAAAGGCAATGTTTATCATATGGTCACATTTAAATTTCATCGAGATCTGATTACAACTTTTGGAGTAATCTTTGATAATGCGTATTTACTTGAATATTCGTCTACCTACGTTGTATTACTTGTCGATATAATTGAAGTCGGTTTTTCTTCGTTTGCCTGCAAACACAATTATTATTATTACTATTTGAGAATGATCTCAAATGTAAGACGTAACAAGCTCTTGGCAGAACCGCTTTAGTAAGCGTTTAAATGAAATTATTATTCAATTTTTAGCTTACTTCAAAAAGAGGGAGAAGGTTTTCAATTCGACTGTATCTTTGTTTGTTCTAATAACGATCTGACAAGTACTTTTTGAACTATTTGTTTTCTTCTTCTTCTTTACGGATAATAGCTTTCAATGAGCTATTCGTAATAGTGCATATATTTATGCGTTATTACTTGTCAATGTAATTGCTGTCAATTTTTTTTCCTTTTCAAGCAAAAACACCATATGCTATCAATTAATTACAATTAATTTAAAGCAGCGCCGTTGTGGCTGGATATTTAATACCCACACAACTCTTAATAAATTTGAAATAAATACAAGTTGTGGTTAACAATAACATGGTTAACAGCAATGGTTAAAAACAATGGTTAACAACTTTAGGTATTGCCCTTATTGTCACTACGGCTACAATAGAGTCAACAAATATCTGAAGAGCCCGTTGGTAAGTTGTACCTCATCACATCGGCTAATGAAAAAGCTTTTTAGATATTTATTTATCCTGTATAATTATTAAATTAATGGTAAGTTACAGTATTTACAATAGTAAGTACTTGAAACAAAATATAATTAGGTCCACCATGTATTATTATTTTAGTTTTGTAATATTTAATTAAAGCTATGTTATGACAACCCGCATTGGACCACCGTGGTGGATTGGGCTTTGATCCTTCTCTCACATGGGGAAAAAGCCCTATGTACAGCAGTGGGATACAGGCTGAAGCGATATGACAAGTGTTTCTCAGACAAAAAAGTTTTAAATTTGTTTTTGATGATAATAACTTGATTTTATAGGAAATAAAGATTTTTATTTCTATATTACAATATTTAATAGAGTACTATTATA
Source organism: Melitaea cinxia (assembly GCF_905220565.1). NCBI lineage: Eukaryota > Metazoa > Arthropoda > Insecta > Lepidoptera > Nymphalidae > Melitaea > Melitaea cinxia. Next base: position 2,551,287 of record NC_059409.1, on the reverse strand, counting down.
GATATAAAAGCTATATAGTGTGCATAATTTTCATGTGTAAAATATATCCCGGCTGCAACAGCGATGTTCCGTTTTGCCGCCACAACGACGCCGGGTTAAATCGACCGTAGAATCTGTGACTATATACGAGTTTAGTATGTACTAATGTATTTTATTGATCATCATCATCAAACATCATTTTCAACTGGTGGTCATTGCTTGATATAGGATTTTCATAGATACACAGTTTTCCGCCTTCGCTACCTGAAATATTGACTCCCACTCCCTGCAACTCATATGATTTATGTCAATAAGGTAGTCAGTAGTTATGGTTTGCTCGCCCAGTAGGTGTCCGTCGACAATAGGCTTCCTGTTGTGAGATCGCCATTCTAGTACTTTTGGACCCCAACGTTCGACAGTGGCTAATTTGTAATAATGCGTATAACCTTCTATAGCTGAGGTAAATTTGTTCTTAATATTGTCTGGCGGAATCTGTCAGATGTTAAATTAAAATGTGTCTATTTTTTATATCACACTGAACCAAAATTTTACATTAAAATTAGTTATTAACAGACTTAGTTAATTTACAATATAAAATAAGGAGGCAAATACAAATAAATAAGCAATTGCCTTGTATTTTTACTAACATATAAATTTTTTGCAAAATTTTACACCAGATATAATTAACAGCACCTATTTTTTTCAGCCTAAAAGATGACTTTTTTTCTTATTTTAATTATCACATAATTTAGAAATTGCAAGAGAAAAAATATTGAGATTACGGTTAATTTTGGCACAATTCAGTCTCAAGTTTCACCTTTTTAATAGACCAAAGCTGCGCGGCTACAGCATTAAAGAATATACTCGTAGCCATCCCCTCTCTTCCAGTGGGTGTCGTAAGAGGTGACTAAGGTATAACACAGTTCCACTACCACCTTGAAACTTAAAAAGCCGACCGATGGCGGGATAAGCATCCAACTGCTGGCTTTAAAATACACAGGTCGAAGACGGGTAGCAGTGTCTTCGGCGCGACAAAGTCAGCCCTGTGGTCACCAAGCCACCTGCCCAGCGTGGTGATTATGGGCAAAACACATGAGTTCACTCCATTTTTGGCTCGAACTTGTGGAGGCCTATGTCCAGCAGTGGACTGTAATAGGCTGAAATGATGAATAGACCAAAGTTTACAATCCTGGTCTATTAAAAGGTGCGCAGCAGGAAAATTGTGAGTGTCTTTTTAGTCTGCTGAGACGAATTCTGCCTAATTTTATTCCTGGTGGTCTCTCAGATTACGATTGAGCTTAACGTGGGGGTTAATTAGCCCATAACTCTTTGAACCTTTAGACGGAGTTCACTTGGTAGCAAGTCATACACTAGTCATATCAACGCTGGAAGAACCAAATCCCAGCAAAAGAACTTACTGTATCGGAAAACAGATTTTTTTCTTCTGCCTTTTCCATCTGAAATACATTTTCTATCTGAATCTTTGTAAATTATAGTCGTCGTAGCTTACGCCATTTTATTAACTAAACAAAATATCATTTTTATTATTAATTTAAGCGTCTTTCACATATATTATTCAAAATTCTAAATATTGTGCTAAACTAATATAAATAACTAATATTTTGCTAAACGGATCACATAAATTATACTTTCCCTAACTCATATATTTATTACTAGCGACCCGCTCCGGCTTCGCACGGGTATAAAATATAATTATAGCCTATGTCATTCCCTGAAAAAATGATTAAAATCGATCCAGTAGTTTTGATTTATTCATTACTGCCCGTGGCCCGCACGCGTTAACTTAGAGTAAAAGCCGCCCGGAACCGCCGCAAACGCTACGTACCGCGATTTTTAAATCTGTAATATCTTCGAAAATATTCATTAATCATATGCTGTAAAGGGCCATATAGATCTATATTAAATAAAAAATACATTTAAGGTATTTAATTGGATAAGGAATAATGCTCTATTGGTTAAAATCGCTTCGAAAATTAGCCATTATTTGTCGTAAAAAGTAAATGACAAAAAAATGTTATTGTGGGATATCCATAAGAGATACGTATATACCATCGCGGAGTTTTCTGTAGACCTTTTCAATGTGTACAATACTTAGTACATTATTTTGATAAATCTCGTAGGGTTCAGCCTGCGTTTGCAATTTAAGCGAAAAAAAAATAATTATTTACGACATAACATTAGAAAACTCAAAAATAACAGTATTTCTCCACTATTTAATGGATGTTATTATACATATAAACCTTCCTCTTGAATCAATCTATCTATTAAAAGGAACCGCATCAAAATCTGTTGCGTAGTTTTATAGATTTAAGCGTACATACATGTGCAGGGACAGAGAAAGCGACTTTGTTTTATACTATGTAGTGATACCATAATCTGTCTCTTATTATTACTGAGCAAACTAATTATTCATACGTTGTCAATTTATTTACCGTTGTTTATTACCGATTACTGGAACTTTTGTTAGTTTAATCTAAATGTATCTTTAAACAAAATGAGTCATCCTCAGAACATGCCGTCGCTTCGTTTTCGAACTGCCTACATATGATCATGTTTCTAATTACTAATTCTAAGCGCCTCATCCTATTATACATTGACGATGAATGATGAATATTCTTGTTTATTTTACACACTTATATTTTATCTTATGTTTCATCTCACCGAAAATATTAAATTACTTTTTGACTGATTCCTATTTAGTATCCTTCTGACTCATTGGCTTGACAAACACGTTAACCATATTTAATGTATCTTTTATTATTTGATTTGTTATTTTTATCAACTAAAATTTTTCGTTCTACGATTTTCACACATATATTAAAAGGTACATCTATATTCTCTAGTTGTTATCGTCTTGTACCTTAAATCCCGATAATAAAGATCGTGTTTTATGATACCGGCAAGACTTCGACCCTCGGGGCGAGTTTAATTGGCAAATACTTTATGTGGATGACTGTACTCGGATGTTTAGACCCCCTACTTTCAAAGTGGAATTATTTATAAACACATTTTTAATACACGGTTGGGAATTTTGAAACTAAATGAAAAGTTTAGTAGGAATGAAGTGAATTTTGCAGCAGTTGGTATGTAATAGAATTTATGAATCTATACTATTAATTTATACTTGAATGGAAAAAGCAAGATAGCCTATGTTCAGTTTTATGAATTTTTATTTGTTCTAAATTTGCATAATTATATTATATCAAATATGTCTCGGAGAGCACGTTAAGCCTGATAGCGATCGTTGCTCATAGTATGGAATATATCCGGCAACCCGCATTGGAGCAGCGTAGTGGATTAAGCTCTGATCCTTCTCCTACATGGGGAAAGAGGCCTATGCCCAATAGTGGGACATTACAGGCTGAAGCGTAAATGTGAAAAAGTTTTAAGCAATCGTTTTTTGGTTCAAAGAGTATGCCACTAGTAGCACTATGTGTACTAAACAGGATCATATGGTGCTAGATTCAGAGGGAAAGCGTAAGCGTATTAACGAGACGATATATATATTTTGCGATAGTTATCTTTTTTGTCTTACACGACAATTTTAAAATAATAAGAGCACTGAGATTTTTTTTATGATTTTAGATTTATATTTATGTATAATTTAATTTAAATTCCTTTTTATTGTTATCTTAAGGTTATAAGAGTCTAAAATATACTTTATACTTATAACTGTGTTTTAATAAAAATTTGATCATATTATGGATGAAGGATAAATATATTAAGCATAATAAGTGTATTAACTATAAAAGGTAGTACAATTAAGCATAGCTTTACAGCATTTTAAATTACGATCTTGATATAATAGTAAAAAGGAATGGTAAGCGTTTCCTTTGAAATGCATTTTCGATAAATCGAGTGAAAAATGAACCAGACCTCTTGTCACCAAAGAAAGTAATGAAATGAGAAATTAAACCTTTTAAATAGAACAGAAGCAATTCACTGTAAAAGTATAGAATGACCATTTCAATATTGCTATTGATTCCGCTTCAGCAGCGGTTGCGGGTTCGATCCCCGCACATGACAAACATTTGTATTGGCCATACAGGTGTTTGCCGTGGTCTGGGTGTTTGTGCAGTCCTTGTGGGTTTCCCCACCGTGCCTCGGAGAGTACGTTAAGCCGTCAGTCCCGGTTGTTATCATATACACCTGATAGCGATCTTTACTCATAGTAGGGAATATATCCGCCAACCCGCATTAGAGCAGCGTGGTGGATTAAGCTCTGATCCTTCTCCTACATGGGGAAAGAGGCCTATGCCCAGTCGTGGGATTATTACAGGCTGAAGCGTATTGATTCCGATGGATAAGTAAATATCTACATTTTTTTTAATCTAAGCATTTGTCCTTGTTAGTCTGCCGAACGTTACCGAGTAATACGTAAAGCCATCGGTATCGATTGTTATCATAAACACTTGAATTTGATCGCTTTTCTTTATAGAGGAACCTTTACCATGCCATAGAGTAGCATAATGGATTGAACTCTAACTCTTGTTTTGTGTAGATCAATAAGATTCATGGCACACCAGCAGATTGCTTGCCTACATTTGATTTATTCATTTATTAGGGATGATACACAACATAGAAAATGTTATAAAAGATTAGAATGAAATATAATCATAAAGGCCAATTACAACCATCCATCCGCTTAAAATTAAATTAACAAACGTGAAAATAAGAAATGGAAATATAAAACAAACATGACGATACAAGTGAACAAAAAAAAAAAATTCATATTTCATTTTCATGTTTTATAATGTTAATTACAAATGTAAATGTAATGTAAAAAGGGGTGTTTATTACAACATAATATGTATAATGTTAGAAGTATTAAAATAACACTGAGCCTATTATAGAACAAAATTGTTCGGTAACCGCAACTGTGAACAGCACTACACAAATTCTAAAGAATCTGGGTACGCTGTATATAACAATTTGCTCCTAATTTTATGTTACCGTTATTGCTAAAATTATAGGCAGTTATATTTTAATAATTGTTTTATTTGATACTTGTTAAGTAAAGAAGCTTTTATTTCTATTTGTTTGATGTTTTCAATATTCAACAGTTTTAAATACAGTTTACTACCGAAATGATCTCATACTTACCAACGTAGAGTATATATTATATATATATATATATATATACTCGTGAAACAGTAAACAAAATAAAAAATAGTGTTACATTTGTTAGGTTACTTTAGTAAAATTTTTATAATTATTTTTTTTTTAAATTGAAACTAAACAAAAATTACGTTCCATTTAATCTTTAACTTTAAATCTCACTATGTAGGTGTGTAATAATATTTTAGTTTCCATCTCAATAATAATTATATTAAGTATAAATAAGTTGGGTTGATTCAAACTTAATCCAATTTTTTTTCATGTATTATATTTGTAGATACCAGTTGGTTTGATCGAGTTATGCTCACGCTCACTGAAAATCAGCGTAAGTTGTTCCTAAATAAAAACTCATTTCGACCGGTCAGTATATGTAGAGCTCATGTGTCACAGTGACGTAATATGGGAATTGGAACCGACGGACGGTACAAATTTGGCTCCGAGATGAAGCTAAAATCATGAAGAAATTTACATCCAAAAATTTTGTTTAGACGAGATTTATTTAGTTTCTATAGTAATAAGAAATCTATGAACTGAAAGTTAAACAGTAACTTAACGTGTTTTTAGCTCATATATTTTTATCTAAACTAGGAATACAAAAAAAGTAACAAACAAACAAGGAAAGGTGCCTCATCGGTAAAAGAGCGATCTACTCCAGACTACCTTTTGGTATAGGACACAGCATAGTAAGAACGTATTAGGAAGTATACTTAATGAATTAAATGAATTACTACAAAAAATTAGAATTATAATGACAAAAATTAATACAAACAACGATATGTGCATGGTTAGGACGCGTTGGCGCAACGGTCACAGCACCGGTTTGTGGCATTTGCGCTGGCGGTTGCGGTTTCGATCCCGCACATGGCAAAAATTTGTATTGGTCACACAGATGTTTCCTGTGGTCTATGTGTTTGTACAGTCCTTGTGGGTCTCCCCACCGTGCACGTTAAGCCGTCGGTCCCGGTTTTTATCATGTACACTTGATAGTGATCGTCACTCATAGTAGGGAATATATCCGCCAACCCGCATTAGAGCAGCGTGGTGGATTAAGATCTGATCCTTCTCCTACATGAAGAAAGAGGCCTATGCCCAGCAGTGGGTATTACAGGTTGAAGCAAGTATGTAGGCATTGCTTGAATTTCATTTAGGTTAAGCTGAAGTAACAGTAAAATAGTAGTAGTGACTACAAATACGAATTATTATTCATATATAACACAGCGAGTATTGTGTAAATACCTTTATACTCGAACTTATGACCTAACTGTAAGTACATTTAAACTTTCTCGATTCATTTCCCCAGTCAGTTGGCCGTGTCATTATAATGTGTGTTCACGTACGATACGGGGCTTAGCGGACTCTACATTGTACTCGTACTGTTGTACGTTTTGTACTGCGTATTACTGTTGACTGACTTTCATTATTTTTAACATCGGATAGTAAATTTAGTTTTAAGAGTAATATAGCTTTATAGAGGTAGAGCACAGTTTTTTTTTATACCACTAGGTCGACAAACAAGCGTACGGCGCACCTGCTGGTAAAAGATTACCGTAGCTTATAGACGCCTGCAACACCACAAGCATCGCAAGCGCATTGCCGACCCAATCCCCAATCCCCCCCAGGAGCTCTGGTCACCTTACTCACCAACAGGAACACAATACTGCTTGAAAACAGTATTATTTAGCTGTGATCTTCTGTAAGGTCGAGGTACTACCCCAGTCGGGCTGCTCTATATTTTGAGCTGGAAAATCCTGCTCAAAAACTGGAGCATGTCTGCGGAAGTTACTCAACTTTACAGAAGATCACAGCTAAATAGTATTGCTTTCAAATAGTATTGTGTCTGTGGTGAGTCAGGAGGACAAAGCTCTTGGAGAAGATCAAGGTAATGTCGACAACGCGCTTGCAATGCTTCTGGTATTGTAGGTATCTGTAAGCTACAGTAACTGCTTATCACCAGGTAGGCCGTATGCTGGTTTACCGACCTAGTTATATAATAAAGAAGTTATAAACCTAAAAATCTTCCGTAAGCTCTGACAAATAATCCATAGCAATAAAATTATGTTTCATAATTGATTATTTTCGTCATCAAATGTTGATACATAAAGAAGAACAATCTAATGCATAAGCTGAAATAACATCGTTGTAACAATATTTGATGTTATTCCAAAAGATTACAATAATTACTTGAGCACACCTGTGATTTCTCACACCCTTTTCGCCGATGAATTACTCGTCGTCAGCTTGTTGCCAGTTCAGATAAGATAAGTCTGTTTATTCTGCTAGAGAAAATTAATATAACACGAACATTTGATTATTCATTTATTTCACTTTTATCTCTAGACACAATTAATTTATATTATTATATATTTTAAATCTATTCAATGAAATATTAAAATATTGTAACTGAATTGAAATGAATTAAAAGAATGTTTTCAAGTGCCTCTGCTGAATAAAATCTTTCAATGTCCAATGAAAAAAACTTGTATCATACACATGTATTACACAAAATGGATTCTATTCTGCTATTTATTTTCAGTTGATTTTCTTACTAAAATCAAAGGTTTTTAAATGGTTTCTTATAACAAAGGTAATGTAGAAGTCCTGAGTATTTAAAGCACCAAACTTGCCACAATTTCGTTGCTATTGTATTATTACCATCATTTAGATCACTGGTCTCCAAATTACGGTTTGCGGGACAAATCCAGCTGACCAGTGCCATCAATCCGGCCTGTGACAGCTTAAGACTAGTAGTGACTAGTCTGGCCCGCGACAGCCTAAACTAAAGTATCTAAGTTAAAGCGTATTAATAATAATATAATAAATATAGTTTAGGGGATAAAAATTAAAAATATTTTGCACCTTGGAATAAACTAAAAAAATAATTATGGCCGGCTTCAAAGTTTGAAGACCCCTGACTCTAGGTCAGGGATCTTCAAACTTTGAAGGTAGGAGTGTTAGAAAGCTTAAGAAGACAAAATGTAACAATATAGTTCATGATTGGGTCCAGTCACAGTTATAAATGCAAATTTATTATTTACATTAATACTCTTACATAAAATTAAGATATTCTCTTTGGTTTTCCGCCAAAACTTATTAATATCAACGATATACTTGCAAGAAATACTATAAAGATTCTTAGTTCTTCTTAGTTCTTAAATTACATTAAGCGTACGTACATTCATAGAAAATAGTTTGCCGCAACGCCCGTTACTAAATCACAAAACAAACTTTATGTATATATGAAACACAAATGAACTCTATACGCTGCAATGCAGTTGCTGATATAGTATTTGAAATATTTACGAATTTTTTCAGACGTTCCGAACTTAAGATTTATTTGCATTATTCATGGCGACTTAAATAAATAAAGTTAACGATCTTCAAGCTTGAATTTGTTTTTGTTTCGTTTTTTTTTAAATCAAGAATTATAAAAATTTATTTTAGAAATCTGATCAATAAATTCGCGTTTAAGCGTTTTAAATTATTTTCTATACAATAAAATATAATTAAAAGAAAATTGTAATATATATTAAGCGGACAAAGCTGCAGTTATAGCAGCTATTTATGACTTAAACAAATAGTTTCTGTAAAAACTACATTTAGCACAGAAATACAATTATTCTAACTCAATCGTAATAAACAAAGTTACTGAAGTGATTAAAAACCGATAAATGTTGTACTCAATTATATTGTAAGACTGGCTCTTAAAGACATGGCATTTTTACAACACTATCTGTTCCAAGGATGTAAATCCCATAAAACAGCAGGGGTAGGTACTTATCCAGTACAATAAGAGACCTTTCGTTGCGGAATTAGGATAGAAATTTATAATACAATTTTATTTGGACCCGCACAATTTTATTGTATTTATATTCTGGCTATTGACCGCGATTTTGCATAGAAATTTTAATATTAGTTCTTATGCTACGATATCCATAAATACAAACCGTAGTTTACTGAGAAACGGTGAATACAAACTTGCACCCACTCCTAGTGAAAATAATTTTTTAAAAATTTCTTTCTTACGTGACACATTAAAAATATAATCCTCTCAAAATTACGTACTGCATACTTCATTCTTAATTTCGATTAAGGCTGGTCGTTAATACATCGGTCAAGAAGTTACATGTATATAGAAATGTTTTAACTCCAGCGGTCGGAGACTCGATTCCCGCTCGGAATAAGCACGTGCATTTGTTCAAATGTTTGTTTCTAGTATGGGTGTACATTATCGTAGATCTCCCGCCCGTAGATCGGAGATCAGGTAATGCCTTCAATCCATCGGATAAAGACTTTTACGCTCGGTGGATAAAATATTCGTAACCTGCCAAAAGGGAGCATAGAGGATAAAGCTCTCCTTTTTTTGACTTCAAGAAAGGATGTTTCTCAATTCGATTATATATATATATATACATATATATATATATATATATATATATATATATATATATATTATATGTACTCGCGGATAAATTTACCGTTTATAACTGATTTTGATAATTTTTTTTGTTGGAAAGGAGATATCCCAAGTGTGGTAGCATGAGAAGGAAACGAGTATACGACGATGGCAACCCAAACAAATCGAGGGGAAGCTCCGAAAATCGAAGTGGTGACTAGGGCGTTTGCTAATTATTTTCGTCTACTTACGTTGTATGTTACTTGTCGATATAATTGAAGTCGGTTTCCTTCCATTTGCTAGCAAACACAATAATCTATATGGGCAGTTACCAGATTTCTTCTCAATTAAGTTTAAAATTCAAAAACTTGAAATCGCGTGTTTTGTGTATGAATCTAAGCTATTCTAATGAACTTTTCCACAGTCTTTTTCTCTAATCACAACTTTAATATTAAATAGATATTTTTTAAGAATGATATGTCAGACTTTTTGCATGAAATAAATTATTTTTCAATGCCGCCTCGGATCGGAAGCATATTATAAAGGACATATGTATATCTCGCGAGAAACTATAAAATGTATTTATATATGTAACTGGGGTAGGGCACAGCAGGTAAATTTCCTGCTCAAAATATGGAGCAGCCCGACTGGGGTAGTACCTCGACCTTACAGAAGATCACCATTAAATAATACTGTTTTCAAGCAGTATTGTGTTCCTGTCGGTGAGTAAGGTGACCAGAGCTCCTGGGGGGATTGGGTCGGCAACGCGCTTGCGATGCTTCTGGTGTTGCTGGCGTCTATAAGCTACGGTAATCTCTTACCATCAGGTGAGCCGTACGCTTGTTTGCCGACCTAGTGATATAAAAAAAGTAGAGAGTAGAGAATTAAGAGTTAGTAAAGGATTTTAGGTTCCACTTATTAGTAAGCACTGGTCTATAGATGTCTACAGTAAAAGGAATGTTTTGTTGAAACCAGCTTCTATGTAAAAAAAAAAGTTATATTAACAATATGTAACGGAACCCTATAAACCATTGAAAATAAGTTGGATAGACCAATTTATACTGGACAAATTAAACTTTTCCTTTGCTTTCCAAAGCAATAAAAACAAAGTTTTATGGTCACCGCGTGAATTCCTTAATTATGATTGTGTATCTTTTCTTTTATTAAGTTCACGAAAAACAAGTGTCTAAGTCTTAAGCTCATTAAATGTTAGATTCTCATTTTATGTTTAGATAAATTTAAACAATGTCTACGTTAATGTAGTGAAACTGAGAAAATATGTATATTTGAAATATTAATGAAATACCTTATTTCTATTTCATTTCAGCCTATTGCAGTCCACTGCTGGACATAGGCCTCCACAAGTTCACGCCAAAAATGGCGTGAACTCATGTGTTTTGCCCATGGCCACCACGCTGGGCAGGTGGGTTAGTGACAGCAGAACTGACTTTGTCGCACCGGAGACGCTGCTGCCCGTCTTCGGCCTGTGCATTTCAAAGCCAGCAGTTGGGTGGTAATCCCGCCATCGGTCGGCTTTTTAAGTTGAAAGGTAGTAGTGGAACCGTGTCATCCCTTAGTTGCCTCTTACGACACCCACGGAAAGACAGAGGGTGGCTATATTCTTTAATGCCGTAACCACAATTAAAATTTAGTAAGAACAACTAATAACTAAGATAGGTCATATCCTGCTCAAAATCCGTCTCAATGGGAAGTACCTCGATCTTAAAGAAGATCACAGCTAAATAATACTGGCTTAAAGCAGTGTAAGTAAACTTATGGAGGCCTATGTCCAGCAGTGGACTGTGATCGGCTGAAATGATGATGATGATGATGATGATGATGATGATGATGAAAGCAGTGTTGTGTTTCTGTGGTGAGGAAAGTGACCAGAGTTCCAGGCGTTGTTTTTGTCATTACAGGCGTCCATAAGCTACGGTAATCGCTTATTATCAGCCGTACAATTGTGTGCCGACCTAGATGTATAAAAAGAAGAATTAAAACAGTACGGTAAAGCCGACTTCAGCTTATTTTCAAAGACCCTATAATTTTTTTATTAGCTGTGCCTTGGGATTTTAGAAATATTCTTAGTTTTCGTGTTTCAAGAAATAAGTCGCCCAATTATTCGAATTTCATATGCATTATTATTATCTGAAATACAAGGATATACGTTAAAAATTAAACAATCAATATTTACATTGCTTTTAAATTTAAATTATTTAATAAACGGTTAAAATTTTTTTTTGGGAATTTTCGGTGTATATGACAGTACGAAATACTCGTATGTAGGTAGGCAGCAAATGCTTAATTGAATGCATTTTTAATGAACACGAAAGGTAAAAATTTCATTTAAATATTAATTGACACAAAAATAATTTGCAAATATAAATAAATTTGAGAGATGTATGAGTATCATATATATATATATATATATATATATATATATATATATATATATATATATATATATATATATATATATATATATATATATATATATATATATATATATATATATATATATTAAAACGCTAAGTTTACCTACCATTTTAGAAAAAAGCTCACAATTATTCCTAAGAATATATATATATCATTTTGTAGATAATTGCTTCCTCCATCGACTTCCTCCAACAACTAAAAAATTACCTTTGCTTTTTTTGTAAATTTATTAATTATTAAAATTATATAATATATGACGGCTTAATTGAATGCATTTTTTACGTCACACAGCCCCGAGTTGGCGCAACGGTTACAGCCATGGATTGTACCTGTTGTGCTGGCGGTTGCGGGTTCGATCCCCGCACATGACAAACATTTGTATTGGCCATACAGGTGTTTGCCGTGGTCTGGGTATTTGTGCAGTCCTTGTGGGATCTCCCCACCGTGCCTCGGAGAGCACGTTAAGCCGTCGGTCCCGGTTGTTATCATGTACACCTGATAGCGATCGTTACTCATAGTAGGGAATATATCCGCCAACCCGCATTGGAGCAGCGTGGTGGATTAAGCTCTAATCCTTCTCCTACATGGGGAAAGAGGCCTATGCCCAGTAGTGGGATATTACAGGCTGAAGCGTAATACACACGTATATATGTGCATACATGCGTGTATGTGTGTATGTGTGTGTGTGTGTGTGTGTGTGTGTGTTTAGTTGTACAGTTGTTTTTTTTTTAACGATTCGGTTCTATCTTTAAAAAACGACTTACAACTGTTTGGAAACAACCAAAAAGAGAGAACAAAATGTAAAAATAAGATTTTAAAATATTTTTAAAATTCGACTTTAATTTAGAAGTATTTGCAAACTAAAGTCTAGTTGTCAGACGATGTGCATTGTGTAATTGTTCTCATTATTTTGTCTTGCCGGATACTAGAACTTTGAAAATTCTTTTGAATGTTAAGAAAAGCCTCTTTTGTTACTTTACGTAGACAACTAATGAAAATTTTTATATAAAATTTTGAACAAAACATAACGACGAAATTACTTAGATTATTAAACACTATTGTCTATGTGCGAATTACGTTTGCGACAGACAGAAGATCGAAAAAAAACCGAAATTACTTTTAAACTAACTTTATTAATATTTTAATTAAAACAATTAAACCTATAAACGATGATTCCACTTCGATGTGGGAATATGGAATGATCGCTTTTACAAAAAATAATTATTAGAGCTAAATCCGTGAGAACATTACGCCGTTGCTGCATTGACACTTTTACTCAGTAAATAATATAGAATGAAATGCAACGTAGACAATCCCCATATCATAGTACTACGTAATTCCTCCCCCCTTAGAACGGCGACTATTTTAGCACGTTTAGTGAAAATGTTGCCGGAATATTATCAGGGTTGCTAGATGTTTGCAGGATCTCGGGCGAAGGCTGCTGCTTCCTTTTCACGTCGTTACGTTTCCATAGATAACGTCGAGTTGCCACGATTATTCCAAGTACGCCTGCACTCAATAGTATACTGTAGAACGGAATTGTAGTATGGTATAAAGTGTTTTCCCGTACTTCGTCAATTTGGATAGGAGTTTGTATCATAAGCTGGTCCTGGATGTTGTGTAGTCCCTGGAGATCAATGGTCTTCAGGTTAACGTGAATTGCTTTGGTAGCCTGCTTTTCGGAATTATAGGGTATTTTCATAAATTTGAGAGGTTGTCCTTTGATTTCGTTATAATCGTTTACGAATCGTTTTCGAATTGTTCCGATTTGAATCGACATCCAACGGGAATTGTAGCTAGGTAACTTCCTTGCAGCACTGTATAGTCCTTCTGGTTACAGATTAGCTGCGCTTTCGTTTGTCGAGGAAAGGACAGGACGTAATGTTGGTCATCAAGTTTCTCCATTGCTTCTCTAGTTAAGGTGACTGTGGTGAACTCGCAGGATTCTTGTAAGGCTTGATTGGTAATCAATTCGTGAATACAATCTGATTTGGTGTGAAGCTGATGATGAATTCCTATTTCACAGAGGTACCAGTTTTTTAACTTCGGGCATTCAGCCTCCATGTACACAAACGACATCTCGATTGTTGCCAGGAAGGGAAAAGGTGGGATTAGAGCCTGGTCGTGCTTATTCGGTACTACTGATAGTCTATAAAAATCATAAGTTATTTTAGAATATATTGGAAATTTAAATATAAAAACTATTTGTTTATTCACAAAATATGACCCTGGTTTAATGACATTATAATATTCTCTAAGATCTAAATCTAACACTTGTTCTTCTGAATAAATTGACTTTAGCTTTAAAATCATAGATTCTAATACATCTATGTCTATCATTGAATGATGTGTACTAGATGCATGGATAAACGCTAAACTATTTTCTATTCTTAATAATTCTAAAGATAAGTCTTCTATGTTTTCACTAATTAATGACAAAAGTTGGGCAAAATTTGCGTATCTTGTTAAACTTTGTATTGCCTTATTTTGTAATATTAACTCTAAGGTTTTATTTATTCTTTTCTGGTTATCTACTATCTGTCTAATAACATTTCCATGTTTTAACATCCATTCCTTGCTCAGACTAATATGATTGTTAAATTCAGATGACAACTTTATTTGATTATTTTCTAATACTCTAATTGCCTCATTATATTTCAACGCATCATCGTGATCTAAGTTACCAGTCAAACTTTTTATCATAGAACCTAACCCGTCTATAAGACCTCTTTTCATTCTATTTATTCCACTAGGCTCTAGAGAATGTAATTGTTTTAAAACATTGCCAAGCTTGTTAGCAAGATAGTTAATTTGAATCTCGTATAAGTTATAGGTTTCATTACTCATTCGATTTCGAAAATCAAGCAGTTGAGTCTGTAATGAATGAATATTAGTTTCGAGGTCGTCCAATTTTACATACTGTATAAATGTATGATAGTGTGTAGTTAGTTTCATGGATCCGAGTTTGAAAGGTAGTAGTCCTGGTCCGTCATTAAGGCTCTCAAGTCTTATCTCCTGAAGTTGTGTCATTGGGAGGATTGTTAGAAGGAGGATCCTGTAACAAATTAGCTGTTTTAGGAACTCGTTTCAGTCGGGATTTCGCTATGGGGCCACGTTTCTTGGAGGTATAAATATGAATGGGTAAGTCAGCTAACACTGTGTCATGTGTATATCGTGGAGCAGTCTTTTGTCGACTAGCAAGGGGGTTTTTTATAAATACTGATTGTTGGGGTGCGTACTCTTTTTCAGGTTCGCGAGTCTCATTTCTTTTCTCTATTAACGCAGTACGATTTGAAAGTGACGAGGAATTAATGATGTCGTATACCTGGTTCATTTTATCTCTATGAACTTGAGTGTATTGTTGTAAGAGTTGTTGCGTTATGTCTATGTCTGTGCAATCCCTAGGGTCAAAGTGTCCAGTCAATAAGTCAAAGGGGCGACATCTTGTGAAGCTGTGAATAGAACTATTATACGCTATTATAGCATAAGGTACAAGGTTGATTATTGGTTCGTCTTTATGTTTTAATTTGAGAAGTCTTAGGTGTTCTAAAAGGGTTGAGTGGAATCTTTCTATGTTACCATTGTCATTAGGTGAATGAGCTAGTATTCGATGGTGGTTAATTTTATGAAGTCGGGTAAATTCCATAAACAACTGGTTAGTGAATTCAGTCCCATTGTCAGTAATTATAGTAACCGGTATGCCGTGGTGAGTACTGTATTGTAATAAAGCTTGTAGTATACTTAAAGCTGTACCGTCGCGAAGATGGTAAGCTTGGCCATACTTAGTGAAAACATCAATGAAAGTTACGTATTTTTCATTTTGAACTGTGAACAAATCCATATGAACTATTTCAAATGGTTTGGTAGCGGGTGGAACAACATTGAACTGTGGTCTAAGTGGGTTTCTGTCGTATTTGGCTTGGCCACAAATAGTACATTCGTTAATAAATTTTGTTATATGTTCTTTCATTTTTGGCCAATAATACTTATGAGACAAAGCTAAATAACATTCATTAATTCCACGATGATTAGTTTTACCATCGTGATAATGACGAATTATTTCTTGTTGACGCAAATATTCCTTAACATTTTCTAATTCTGTTTTAACTAAAACAAGATTGAAGGAGGAACATTTGAATTTACTTTGCAGAATCGGGATAATTGAATACATAGCTAAAGGAGGATTTATTAAAATGGCAGTTTTGATTTTAGGACTAATATACTCTTTTACAGCATTTATCACATCTTCTTCTAAATTTGATTCAGATAATTGGATACTAATACGTGTATGAGTGTCAAAGGGCTTGGTAACTACGGGTCTTTTCTTAACGTCGGTCACAAGGTTGAAATATATCTGTCGGCTAAATTTATTGAGAGGTTCGTCAGTTATTGGGATTTCTAAAATTGGATTCTCTACACTTGTGTGAACGGTTTCCGTAGAAGAGCTAGCTTGGGCAAGAATAGTTTCCGATGGGTTACCGAGTAAAGAATTAAGTTCGTCAATTTCCTCTATTAATGACAATGTTTCTTTTGTATGGATTTCTATACGGGAAAGAGCGTCTGCATTTGAGTTTGATTTTCCTTTTTTATATATTACAGTGAAGTCATATTCACTAAGTCTTAGACGCCAACGCGTAAGTCGGGAATTTGGTTCTTTCATGTTCATTAACCATTGTAAAGGTTTATGATCTGTAAAAATTTTGAATTTTCGTCCGAATAAATAAGGTCTGAAATACTTTGTAGCCCAGACTATGGCAAGAAGTTCTTTCTCTATTGTACTGTAATTCATCTCGCTTTCATTTAAGGTTCTAGATGCGTAACAGATGGGTTTGTCAGAGTTTAAAGGGCCTTGTGATAAAACGGCTCCAATGGCAACATTAGAGGCGTCAGTTGTCAAGTTAAATTCCTTTGTAAAGTCAGGGTATTGAAGGATAGGGTCATTTGTTAATAAAGTTTTACATTTCTCAAAACAATTTACATAATCAGTGTCATGAACAATCTTTTTTCCTTTTTTAAGACATTGAGTGAGTGGCTTAGTTACGCGCGCGAAGTCAGGGATGAATTTTCGGTAATAACCGAGAAGGCCAAGAAATTGTTTAATTTCTTTAGGAGTTTTGGGAATGGGGTATTTTTTTATAGCGGAAATTTTATCAGGATTAGGCTTTATACCATCTTTACTTATAATATGACCGAGATAACTTGTTTCAAGCTTTAGAAATTCAGACTTGTCCATTTGAATTTTAAAATTTGACTCTCGAAGTCTCTGAAAAACTTTTTCTAAATTTATTATATGTTCCTGAAGGGATGTGCTGAAAACTATAATATCATCTAAATATACTAAGCAAATTTCATTCTGAAGGCCTCTGAGAACGTTATCCATCACACGTTGAAACGTGGAAGGAGAATTTTTTAATCCCATAGGCATCCGAAGAAATTCGAAATGCCCATGCTCAACATTAAACGCGGTTTTCGATATGTCTTGGGGATCCATTTCGACTTGGTAAAATCCACTTGCTAAGTCAAGGGTGGTAAAATATTGTCACTTTCCTAATTTGTCAAGAACGTCATTAATATTGGGAATTGGGTATTTGTCGTCTAAAGTTTTTTCGTTAAGCTTGCGAAAGTCTACTACTAAGCGCCATTTTTGTTTTCCGGAGGCATCTACCTTTTTGGGTACAACCCATATAGGTGAGCTCCAGGCGGATTCAGAAGGTCGTATAATGCCCTGGTCTAACATTTTTTCTATCTGAGTTTTAACTTCCTGTCGGTGTACGAATGGATAACGATAATTTTTGGCATGTACAGGTACTTCGTCGGTAGTTCTAATTCGGTGTTTAATTTTATTTGTGAAGGTTAATCTTTCACCATCAATATAAAATACGTCAGAGTAACGAGAACAAAGAGCTACGAGGTTAGCCTTTTCCTCAGGGTTTAGGTGGTCTGTACGTAAGCGTGAAATTACGTCTTGTGTTCGAGTCGTTAATTGTTGAGTACTCGTGCACTCAGCGTTAAATAAATCTGCGTGGGCCGGCCGGTCGAGCGAGAATATGATATCATTTGATGTCGGATTTTCTATTTCTAAGTAGCAACGATTATTTTTTACGGAAGTAATGCATTCGTGGATGATACAGTTACACAGCACTTGTTCTTTAATAAAAGCATCACCTTCTATAATATTGACGGGAACACGGACAATTTTAGAAGTTCCCGCGGGGATGATGTCTTCGTATAAATTTACATTACACGAATTATACATTTTGATAGGGTTTGACGCATTTTTTGTTAATAATTTTCCTTCTTTTAGGTCTATGCGAGCTTCCCAATTGCTTAACAAATCTAAACCTATTAGCCCGTCAAAGTAGTCATGAAAACGATATACAAATAACTTGATACTGTTGACGTCATTAAATTCTGTGAAACATGGCAAAGTAATCGAATAATCATTTCTAGTGGTCGCGTGTATGTTTGTTACTTCGAACGGATCGAAATTTAATGGATAGTCTGCGAAGTATCTTTCTACAGCCTCGGGACTGATGAAAGATTGATTAGCACCGGTATCTATTAAAAATTTTAACGGAGGATTCGTTATCTGTATATATGGAAGTTGTCTTTGAGTCTGAAGATTTAACTCTATTTTGGTTTTTGTAATGTCGAAACCTCGTGAAAATCCTGCTGGTCTTGGTCAACGGTGGCTATTTGGTTTTGAGAGTCACAGGAATTATCGTCAGAAGTCATATCAAAATTATTAAAGTCATAGGAAAATCCGGGGGCAAGCTCAGTATTGTAATAGTCTGTATAGTAATTTTACTCCGGTTGATAATAGCTGTAATACGAGTCGTCATATGTTGCACATTCATTGATATTCATTTCCCTCGGTTTAAAATAATTCGATGGCTGTGGATTATTATTTAAAGGTAAATTTTTTGGTGTGAAACGTTGAACACCACTCATAGGTTGAGGACCTTGAGGTGGATTATTTCGGGGTGGTAGTCTAAAGATGTTACTACGGGGGTTATAATTAGGTGGAGGTGCAGCGAACATTCTTTGTGTGTTAGTTGGCATGCGTGATTGATGCTGTCCGGGTATAGGGAATTTAAAAGGTTGCGGTGGGGGTCCCGTAGGGCGCTGACTCATTGGGGCTGGCCAATTAGGTATAGCGGTATTATGCGGTCTTGCAGGAGTAAAAGCCATTGGGGGTAATGTAGAAGGTACTTTAGGGGTTAAAGGTACTTTTTGGGAGTCACGTTGTTGTAAATACATAACGTTCAACTCCTCTTGAACGAATTCAAGAGCTTTCTCTATAGTGTCTGGGCGCATGCATCGTATGCGGGAACCTAGCGGCTCTTTTAATCCACGTACATATGCCTGCATCGTAACTTTCTTGTAAAGATCTCGTTTTGCCTGAATTGTGGTCGGTATAGTTTCATGTAAAGTCACGTAAGTCATAATGGTGCTAAATAAAGTTTGGCAATGATTATAAAACTCTTGTGGCGTCCGGTTGCCTTGAATTGCTATGGAGAGGTCATTATATAAAGCGGTTTCATCACGCTGATCTGAGAAATTATTAATGAGGGCTGTTCTTATGCCTAGCCAGTTTTCGGGTATACCATTAGAATTAATAGTACATGCAGCGGTCCCAGTTATTTTATTTAGAATTCCATTAATTAAACAAAGATTTGAAAACTCGCTACCGGGTGTATTGCTAAGGTATTGTGCAGCCAAGGAGTCACAGATTTTAATAAACCGAGTGAGGATGTTAGGGTTTCCGTCAAATTCCGGGACAAGACGAAGGGCCTTGAAAATTTCGTCTGGGTTGTATTGCGTCATTATTAAACTATTTAATTCTAAACTTTCTAATTCTAAATTATCTAACTGTACGATATCTCTATTATTATCTGCTAATTGTCTGCGGGCCTGGCGCGATTCAGGCTCCCGCGAACTAGAGGCTCTGGGATGATAAATCTTGAAGTTTAAGATTTAAAGGAGCAACACGAGAATAGTTCAAGTGTACTTACATATACAGCATTTCTGGTTTTCTCCGTGAGTCGATTTTCGGATTCTTCCTCTGGTCTGCAGCAGGTCCGTAGATTCAGGATATCCGGAACGGTGCTTGATAGCCACCCGGGTGACTCGCGACGCGATTATCGATATGAGATATGGTCTTGAAGTCTCCCGCGAATATCCTACCGACTGCGCCAATTACGTTTGCGACAGACAGAAGATCGAAAAAAAACCGAAATTACTTTTAAACTAACTTTATTAATATTTTAATTAAAACAATTAAACCTATAAACGATGATTCCACTTCGATGTGGGAATATGGAATGATCGCTTTTACAAAAAATAATTATTAGAGCTAAATCCGTGAGAACATTACGCCGTTGCTGCATTGACACTTTTACTCAGTAAATAATATAGAATGAAATGCAACGTAGACAATCCCCATATCATAGTACTACGTAATTTGCGTAAAATTATAAATATAAAAAAATGTAACACAATTACTTTTGATATGTTATCGATATTTTTTGAGACAATTTAAATTAATAAGATTTAAAGTAGAAGTTATTTATTATTGTCGTGTTAGGCTTAACATTACTCAGGTTTTATTTCTTTTAAAAAATAAGACATTATGAAACACTGAAAATAATAGGTACTCATATGATATTTATATTAAGAAATATATTCGTGAAGAAAATAAGTTTAATAAAGTGTTTTATTAAACCTATTTTCTTATATTAAATATTAATTAATAATTATATATGTATATATTGTTTTCTAATGTTTACGCGAATTTTACTCATTTAATAAAACACTTTTTTCGGATTTTATCGCGGTTTATTGTTAACTTTTGATTCCCGACGTTTCGGATACTTTACAGCAACCATGGTCACGGGAGGACTGAGGTGTCAGACGTCCCAACGTTACAAAGTTATTCGAAACTACCCGACATACATCAATATCTTATATAGTCCTATCTACGCAGAATGTGCTAATTGAGTCTTTAATCTGTGGTGAATTATGCTTGGTTTTTGATTTAATTATATTAATAATGGGGTCCCAAGCAGGTGGTAATTGCCAGCCATCTTCTCTATTGAAATTTGGATGTTTTTTAATTTCAATAGCCTCACGGATCATCCTTGGTTGGAATCGGTGTTCTTTTGCGAGGATCTGTGGTTTATCGAATCTAATATAATGGCTAGCTGTGTCTAGACTGTGTTCACAGATTGCGGACTTAGTATAGCGACGATGTTTTAAGTCAGCTATATGTTCCTTAACGCGAGTTTTGATCGATCGTTTTGTTTGTCCTATATAAGAGAGACCACAGTCACAATCAAGCTTGTATACTCCTGCATCTTGTAAGGGTATATGACACTTGACAGATGGTAAAAATTGACTTATCGTTTTTGGCGGCTTGAAAAAAGTTTTTATAGAAGCTCGCTTTAAGATGAAGCCAATCTTGTCAGTGACCCCTTTCATAAAAGGTAGCACAGCAGGTACTCGTTCGACGGTGGCTGGTTTCACACGTTCACTGCGATGAGGACGCGGTACCCGAAGCTTGTTGTCTCGCAGTACTTGCTTGACATGTTGAAGTTCGGTCTCCAGGTGTCGCTCATCGCAGATCCCTCGTGCTCTCTGAAACAAAGATTTACCCACGGTAGCTAACTGTGTAGGATGATGGTGTGATTCGCCGTTTAAGTACCTATCCGTATGGGTATGCTTTGTATACACTGTATGGCTTAAGGTATTGTTGGGATTACGGATGACTAATACATCTAAGAAAGCTAAAGATTTATTTGCCTCCAACTCCATTGTGAATTGAATTTTGGAATTTATGGAGTTAAGATGTTGTAAGAATATGGATACTTTATCAGATGGTAATATTGTGAAAGTATCATCTACATACCGTTTGTAGAACCTGGGTGTTATGGGCGAGGTACGCAGAGCAGTTTCCTCGAAGTCCTCCATAAATATGTCGGCAACAACGGGGGATACTGGTGAACCCATCGCTACGCCATCTACTTGCTTGTAGAACTGATTATTCCACAACATGTAGCCAGATGTAAGGCAATGCTTGAGAAGGTCAGCATATTCTATCGGCATGTCATTTTCCTTCAGCTTTCTTGACACAATACTAATGCAATCTTCAACCGGTAAGCATGTAAAGAGTGATTGCACATCAAAACTAACCATAGTTTCATTGTCACTGAGATGTAGATGTTTGATCTCATTAACAAAGTGGTACGAATCCCGTGTATGTGCTCTGGTTTGTCCACGCAGTGGCGAAAGTACATGGGCAACATGTTTAGCCAGTCTGTAGGTTGGTGAGTCGATCTGGCTGACAATTGGACGGAGTGGAGCATCAGCCTTGTGTATTTTTGGCAAACCATACAGCTTAGGTGGTTTTGGACAAGAAGGAATCAAAGATTTGACGTCTAGATTCAACGACTCGGAGTACTTTTTGATTAGATTAGTAGTAATTTTCAAAACCTTGTTAGTTGGATCGGCTTTGATATTTGTGTAAGTGCTTTCATCCGATAATAGTTGTTGAATTTTATCATTGTAATCTGACGTATCCATCACAACCGTTGCATTACCCTTATCCGCACGAAGAACCGTTAAACGGCGAATCACACCATCATCCTACACAGTTAGCTACCGTGGGTAAATCTTTGTTTCAGAGAGCACGAGGGATCTGCGATGAGCGACACCTGGAGACCGAACTTCAACATGTCAAGCAAGTACTGCGAGACAACAAGCTTCGGGTACCGCGTCCTCATCGCAGTGAACGTATGAAACCAGCCACCGTCGAACGAGTACCTGCTGTGCTACCTTTTATGAAAGGGGTCACTGACAAGATTGGCTTCATCTTAAAGCGAGCTTCTATAAAAACTTTTTTCAAGCCGCCAAAAACGATAAGTCAATTTTTACCATCTGTCAAGTGTCATATACCCTTACAAGATGCAGGAGTATACAAGCTTGATTGTGACTGTGGTCTCTCTTATATAGGACAAACAAAACGATCGATCAAAACTCGCGTTAAGGAACATATAGCTGACTTAAAACATCGTCGCTATACTAAGTCCGCAATCTGTGAACACAGTCTAGACACAGCTAGCCATTATATTAGATTCGATAAACCACAGATCCTCGCAAAAGAACACCGATTCCAACCAAGGATGATCCGTGAGGCTATTGAAATTAAAAAACATCCAAATTTCAATAGAGAAGATGGCTGGCAATTACCACCTGCTTGGGACCCCATTATTAATATAATTAAATCAAAAACCAAGCATAATTCACCACAGATTAAAGACTCAATTAGCACATTCTGCGTAGATAGGACTATATAAGATATTGATGTATGTCGGGTAGTTTCGAATAACTTTGTAACGTTGGGACGTCTGACACCTCAGTCCTCCCGTGACCATGGTTGCTGTAAAGTATCCGAAACGTCGGGAATCAAAAGTTAACAATAAACCGCGATAAAATCCGAAAAAAGTGTTTTATTAAATATATATGTATATAATTGATTTTGTATCGATATTCCAAAAAAAAAACAATTCTCAAAATGAAAACAAATGCGATTTCAAAACAGGTATATTTTAAATGTCGAAGACAAATGCCACTATTCTTCTCTAGGGATGAAACAGATTTTTCGATCAAGTAACATAATTACATCAACGCGCTCGCATACCCTGTTTAACCCTTTACATAACCCATGCCTTGGTAACATTATACATCACCGTACTTAGCTTTGATCGACGAAAATAATTATTTACAAACTCGGATTTGTTTAAAAAACTTGTATATCAACCTCTTTTTTATGCTTCAGTCTGTAATATTCCACTGCTGGACATAGGCCTCTTTCTCTAGGAGAAGGATTGGAGCTATCGTTACTATAACAACCAGGACCGACGAGATTACGTGCTCTCCGATGCACGATCGGAAACAAGGACAGAAATTTAAACCGGAAAGAAATATTTGTACCCACATACAGTCGATGTTTAGGCGACTACATGCGCCACTACACCAGAACGATTGTTACATCACAGCGGTTGTTTATACTCTTTTTTAACCTTTTCATAGACACCATCATTAAAAAATCCAAAACTATTTAAATAATTGATAGTCAAAATTTCTTCTCTCTTTATCTCACAGCCAGTTACGTTTCGTATATCTAAAACACAGTGCAGCCTTTTTGTACAGGCCTATTGCTAAAGAAGTATTACTTCAGTCGTGTAGTCTAAAGCACGCTTTTTATTTTTTGGTTACAACTGGGTTGTCAACAAGCGTACTGTTCACCTGTACTCCGCGGTTACCGTAGCTTATAGAACCTGGAACAACAAATGTATCGCAAACGCGTTGCCGACCCTACCGACAATGACCCCAGGAGCTATAATAATTGCACGCAGCTTGTGAATTCATTACCAAGACAGCTAATAACAAATATTACGATCTTACAGCTGTCAATTTGCGTATTCCTATACATATATCTCTATGTATAAGAGATTTCCACCACTATATTGACTCATCACGATATCTTTGGAACCATAAGGCTTAGAGACTTGGAATTTGGTGGGAATATTCCTTATATATATAGGCATAGGCAATTTTTGTATATACAGTCACAATCACGGTATGCCATAGTCTAACAGGTACCGGGCATTGGATTTTTTCGTTCTTAAGACGTAGGCATCATTTTTGAAATTCTTTGGCAAAAATGTACATTATACAGCTGACAATAAGCACGATAAGCATATTATTTTTTTTAGGTTTAATATCTCCGTATAGATCAATATAAAATATCTATGAATATTGTACATTATAAATATGCGAACATACAAAGGCTTTCAGAAACATGTATAAAATGACGTGAATCTAATATGACAATTTTGTGCCGTCCGCTTCCGGCGAAAAATGTGTTCAATGCTACAAGACAAAATATAAAAGAAATTTAGAATTACATTTGTTGCTTTGTATTAGAAATTTCCAAGATTATAATTAATATTGGAAACTGTCTTTTTTTGCTTGACTTGAGTTTTAATATTTTTCGTATTTCACCAACTCTCTAATAATTCATTTACATGTTTCATGTATTTCGTAGTGTAGTATATTATTTGTTCATAATCTACTACATAAAATAAACATATATAGAATTCAAAAAAGGTGGGTTTTAATAATTATATTTTGCTTCATAATTTAACTAATGAGCACTCACGCAAATGTGTATATTGCCTTGGTGGTTTTGTAAATGTATGCTGCTGATCTGACTATCCTCTCAAGAATAGTTGCTAGTAAATCAAACGCAATTCAAGGTTTTTCTGCTGAATATGAAATTATTTCTCTGATATAAAATTAAAATTCATAAAAATATATTAAAAAATGAATGAACAAGATGACCACAACAAAGTACAGATAAAAAAAAATCCTGTGTTCTTTAACATAGCATTTTAAAATTAGGTACTAAAGGCGTAGGTGTAATAGGCTTTTTTGCGTACTATTTATGCTAATACACATAATTATGTATATAAACATAGAAACCCGAATTAAAACTAGTAACGTTTAAGGACGTTTGCATTTCACGGTAGCTGTAAATTTTAAACCGCATCTGAAAGACTCACCGGAGCGTGATAGGGGATTTTGTGCACTTGTGCTATCCGGTCAAAGGCCTACTGTGACTTACTGAGAGATTTACAGTTACGTGCAGGAACAATAAAGATATTTTTGATCGTATTACTCTTGAACATAGGCTTCTTACTTTTATATTGGAGAGATATAGGTTTTTAACAAATCTAGTGTTGATTTTAATAAGCGTGTTCGAGGGACTTATATGCCCTGAAAAATTTTGTGTGGTTTAGGTACAAGGACAAACTTTTTTGTTGTATGTTGAGTTAAATGAATTTAATTTAATTTACGAATACTATTTATAATATATTATATAATTAACTTTTTTTAGTTATAATAGTTATTGTTATTTTCTTATGCCATTTTTAAATGTGCCATAAAGTATTAAATAAATAAACTTTGAAACTATAAGGTAATTTTGTCTAAGCGAGAGTTCTAAGTGGTAATTGATCCTGTTATCGCCGATGTTAATTGAACTATATGGCAACAATGTACCAGACGGGTCTTAAATATTTTTACTAATATTTTAATATATTTTTAACCGTTATATATAACTATGTTACTTTAAAATTGTAAACCATAATTTAATTTGTAACCAATAAGTTTCTTAACATATTTTAAATTAAAAATAGGCAGTATTTCATTAAATCGTAAATTTTCCTAATTACCTAAATCTACAATTAGATCGGCAACATTAGATCAATTGGGTAAAACGAGTTCGTTTTGTACTAGTATCGTTATCTTAAACGACAGAACCCCTAAAGACCTCGTATTAGTTGAAATAGTGTGTTCGAAGCTATTAAGGGCATTGTTGGTTAAGTTAATTACAGTGCCACGTTTCAATATTGGACGAGGATATATATTTTTTTAAATCGTCCATTTTCTTTGCGGAATTTATCCGAGGATTTTTAACTAGAGATATCTGCGAAGAAATCACTAATGAGATTAGTTTCGTGTACTTTAACTTTCTTAAAGGAAAGATCGTTTGATTTAAAACTAGATTGTGGGAAGATTTTTCTGAATTTATTTTTTCGCTGTATTAAAGACTTTTTTACGTCGTTTAATCTTTAAGTTATTAATACCAAAATCGTTGCTGTAATTTCTGTTAATGGTATTTTTAGTAAAAAGTAGTTGCGTACGTCACTACTCTTGTATTAATATTCATATTTACTGTTTAGCTCCTACAGCACAATCTTAATATATATAAATCTCGTGTCACAATGTTTGTCCTCAATGGACTCCTAAACTACTTAACCGATTTTAGTCAAATTTGCACACCGTGTACAGTTTGATCCAACTTAAAAGATAGGCTATATTTTATTTTGATATATTATGTTATTATTATATTTCAGAAAAAAATAAGGTGATACGAAGTTCGCCAGGTCAGCTAGTGTGATGTAAAATAGACTATTACAATATTCGATAAACAAGCTTTCTATAAACATACCAACGATCTGCTTAAGTGTGTCAATACCTGAATTAATAAAAATAAATCGACAAGATGTAATAATATACTAGAAGTGCTCATGACTTCGTCCACGTGGAATTTAACAAAAAATTTTGTTCAGTTCTCAGAGTTATAAAATAAATAAATTTCTAAAACAAAAGTAGCCTAAGTTACTCTTTACTACATCAGTTATCCACCAGTAAAAGTCCCGTTGAAATCGGTCCAGCCGTTTCAGAGATTAGCCGGAACGAACAAACAGACAGACAGAAAGACAGACAGACAGACAAAAATTGTAAAAAATGTTATTTTGGTATAAGTAACGTGTACACATCCACGCATATACAATACGCATATAGTAAAAATGGTTTTTTTTAATATTACTAACAGACACTCCAATTTTATTTATTGGTATAGATAATCATACTGCATCAAGACTAATAATTATTTTCTTTATCTCTTCGTATAAAAGTCGATATATTCACAAAAAAACGGTGGTACGAAATTAACCGGCTTGATAGAATGTTGTATATATATAGGTATATATTTTGAATCAAAACCTCTGCTTAAAAACCGTATTCAAGGATTAAAGCAATTTGAACTGATGCCAAATTATACTGGATCATTAAAATAAACTTCGTCTTTTAAAAAAAATAAGAATTTTTAAAGCGTAATCAGTGCTGGTCAATAAAATGAATTAAAATATGAAATTCACTTCAGCCTACCGCAGTCCACTGCTGGACATAGGCTTCCCCAAGTTCGCGCCAGACATAATGGCATGAACTCGTATGTTTTGCCCATACTCACCACGCTGGGCTAGCGGGTTGGTGACCGCAGGGCTGGCTTTATCGCACCGATGACGCTACTGCCCGTCTTCGGCCTGTGTATTTGAAAGCCAGCAGTTGGATGGTTATCCCGCCATCGGGCGGCTTTATAAGTTCCAAGGTGGTAGTGGAACTATCCCTTAATTGCCTCTTACGATACCCACGGGAAGAGAAAGAGGGAATATATTCTTTATTACCGTCCCCACACAGCACAAATATGAAATTAGCTTAATAAATTTATTTTTAAAATTTAATACAGAAGGTGTTATTCAGTTATATCGATATACTTTCCAAATACAATTCTTGTTATATAAAATATCTTTCAAATCACTTCGACCTAGTCGATATCTCCGATGTGAATTTTTATTATCTATTCCAATAAATTTTACCAGAAAAAAAGCTAAAGGTTGTTCTTAAGTTATTGGACAAATTTGATATTTCTTTTTGTGCAGTCTTTTGTGATAACGGGCATTGATAGCTAAATATAATTTTGATTTTAGTGATTTTTTTTTTATTCTTCACTTCAAAGACAATAGTCGTGATTGTACTTGCATAAGAAGTTTTTTTTTATTAATTACTATTAAATAGGTATCTGTAATTGAGGCAGTTGCAATTTTTTTAACCGACTTCCAAAAAAGGAGGAGGTTCTCAATTCGACTTTTTTTTTTTTTTTTTTTTTTTTATGTTACATCAGAACTTTTGACCGGGTAGACCGATTTCGACAAATTTTGTTTTAATCGAAAGGTGGTGTGTGCCAATTGGTTCCATTTAAATTTATTTGAGATCTAACAACTACTTTTCGAGTTATATCTAATAATGCGTTTTTACTTGACGCTTGTTTCGTCGACCTACGTTGTATTATACCGCATAACTTTCTACTGGAGGTACCGATTTTGATAATTCTTTTTTTGTTGGAAAGGGGATATCCCTAGTTTAGTACCGTGATAAGGAAACCAGGATCTGATGATGGGATCCCAGAGAAATCGAGGGAAACTCTCGAAAATCCGTAATAACTTTTTACTGGGTGTACCGATTTTGATAATTTTTAATTTAATCGAAAGCTGATGTTTATCATGTGGTCACATATAAATTTTATTGAGATCTGATAACTACTTTTTGAGTAATCTTTGATAACGCGTAGTTGCTTGACTATGTTTTCGTCGATCTACGTTGTACTACTTGTCGATGTAATTGAAGTCGGTTTTTTTTTTCGTTTGCGAGCAAACACAATTATTTAACAACAATTCCATCATTGCGTTCTTTTGAAACAAGGTGACAAATACAAGATAAATAAATCGAGAGAATTAATCGTATAAGAATATTCGCTGATTTACATACTATTATTTTTGGAAAGTTGCAACATTAGCAAAACAATTTTTTTTTTTTACGAAATACGAAGTTTTGGCAGCCATTGTTTATGTAAAATGAATATAGCTTGTAGGCAGAGCTGTTGATATTGAGCTGTGATCTTCTGTAAGGTCGAGGTTCCCAGTTAGGCTGCTCCAGGTTTTGAGTAGGTTATTTCTTACTCGCTTTTCGTCAGTTAAAATTAATTTGACTTATAAAGTCAAGTTTATACATCAAGATCACTCTTACGTTCTATTTATATCATTTATGTATATGTTATTTTAGTAAACAAAGCTTGCGATATTAGCCACCTAAAATATTTGGCAAAGTCTCATCGAAGTAGAAGCAGAATAGGTTTATAAGATCAAAACGAGATTGTCTATCCTACCTATCCTTCGAGGATAGAAAATGTTTGTAATTTATTTGTACCATTTGTTGCCATAACTTTGATGGTTTCGCGAATATTTTAGGTTAGAGGGAAAAGCGTGTGACGTCCTGATCCTAGTCGATTCCTCTCTTGATAGAGCTTAGTGGGATTCGAGAAATCTGTTTTTTTTTTAACCTTAATTCTTATATTATTAAGTAAATCTTATTTTTGAAGTGTTTTACGTCTTTGTTTTCTAATGCGAGAGATTTACTGTGTAATTTCTTTTTTCAAATACTTAAGTATACTATCATCATCATCATTACAGCCTATACAGTCCACTGCTGGACATAGGCCTCCACAAGTTTACGCCAAACATAACGTGAACTCATGTGTTTTGCCCATAGTCACCACGCTGGGCAGGCGGGTTGGTGACCGCAGTACTGGCTTTGTCGCACCGAAGACGCTGCTGCCCGTTTTCGGCCTGTGTATTTCAAAGCCAGCAGTTTGATGGTTATCCCGCCACCGGTCGGCTTTTTAAGTTCCAAGGTGGTAGTGAAACTGTGATGTCCCTTAGTCGCCTCTTACTACACCCACGGGAAGAGAGGGGGTGGCTAAATTCTTTAGTACCGTAGCCACACAGTACACTATACTTAATATAAATGATTTAATATCGATAGTGTATCAGATTGTTTGGTATGTTCTTATCGCTTTTCCCCAATTAATCAAAGAGTAGTTTTTTCCTACTTTAAACTTTTTAAATATTTCATTTTTACCTTCTAATCCATCACCAGTGTCTTGATTAGTAAAGATTTACACTTTTTCAACAACTGCCTGTTTTTAAAATGTCTTACACTTTATTGGCGTACGTTTATATACGTGTAAATAACTATATAT
Organism: Melitaea cinxia; assembly: GCF_905220565.1. Lineage (NCBI taxonomy): Eukaryota > Metazoa > Arthropoda > Insecta > Lepidoptera > Nymphalidae > Melitaea > Melitaea cinxia. Next base: position 2,520,835 of record NC_059409.1, on the reverse strand, counting down.
ATAGATATATTTTATTTAATTATGTTTACATAAATATTTAAAACTCACTAACTTGAATAAAAAGCCAATTAATATTTTAAACAAAACGTAAAATTAGAATAAAACGTAAAATCCCGAAACTCGTGATATATTATATAAAAAAAAATGTGCCGTTTCTTAAATTCTTAATCACGTCGCATTTAGTGACCCTTTTTACGTTCATAAGGACCTGTTCACATCAAACAATGCCAGGCATACTTACTTGGCATTCTAGACTTCACTTCCGTGCTTAGAAACATTCGAGTCAACTTGACGCTAGCTTTTAGAGCTACGTAAAAATAAAAGGGAACTTGACCAGATTGGCCTATTAAGGTCAGAGCGTGGGGCTAATGTCGTTTACTATATACCCTCCATTTAAATAGGTTAACCTTCAAAAAAATGTAAAGCTGGAATTTGAAATATAAATAAAAATTTTATCCTTTGATATATTATTCAAGTAATGATTTTTTATTAGATCTACTTTAATGGGATGTAATAATAATAAATAATACTTTATTTTTTTCCAAATAAAAATATTTACATTTTGTATATATTTAATTTAGGACGCTACTGGTGCCATACTAGGAAAACCTGTGTTACGGAATGCAAACTTATTATGAGTGAACTGTAATATTATATAAATGTATACAAAAAAGATACAAACTTGATTTGCTAAACGTACTCGAGGTTGAGGACACTATCGTTTGATGTTCGTTATTTTTTACTAAAAGTAAAAATGGTTTATTAGGTGCTCAGGATACCAAGCAGACCAATGGTTCTACATAGACATTTAAGTAAACAGAGAACCCACAAAACATTCACCCTTTTTTTTTCATATGACATACACACACGACCGTCTGTTCCTATGGTAAGCAACTTAATGCTTGTGTTATAGATAACAGCCGACTGCTATAACTATATATATATATATATATATATATATATATATATATATATATAATACATATATAAATACAAATACTATATTACACCCAGACTCGGGCGGGAATCGAACCCGCAACCCGCGGCTCACAAAGCAGGGCCACTACAAACTGCGCCAACAAGCTAGTCAAAACAGAAGAAAGACTCAGAATCAGATCAGAAGAAATATATATAATTATAAATTTATGCAAAAAAATTATTTATGTTGTTTAGTTTTGTTTAATGTGTTGCATATACCTATAATGACGTATCTGTTATACTCAATGACATAAGTACATTTTTTTTATATTGTGGATTGTGTGTAAAAGATTTAAATGTGACCCATCAACATTAAAAGAACGTTTATCAGCACTACATCAGAATAGCAGAAACAAATTCAAAGTGCTTTAAATAACATGAATAGTTATAATAGTATATTGTGAGTCATATAACAAGATCAACTAAGTGAAACGGAAAATCAAATTAAATGCAATGAGCAAAACGCTCGCGTTAATGCAGCGTTTGCTGAGAATATACATTTTGAAATGGTCGATCAGTTCTATTAGACTTAGTTACACTATGACTAGACGTACAGTGCCTTTAGACTCGAAAATAAGTCTGATATATTTTTCATTACAATAACGTCTAAATAGTACTTATTTCAAGCAGTGTTGTGTTCCTGTGGTGAATAAGGTGACCAGAGCTCTTGAGGATTGGGAGTAGGGTCGAAAACGCGGTTGCGATGCTTTTGGGGTTACAAGTGTCTAAAAGCTGCGGTAGTTGATTGTCATTAGGTGAGCCGTATGCTTGTTTGCCGACCTAGTTACATATAAAAAGTAATTTTCTGTCTGACGGAAATCAATATTCGTCTACATTTTTCCATTTACATTACCAGTATGATCTCACCCTAACGTAAGTCATCAACGCGCTTCCGACTGTTTTCTAGCCTAATGTACTATATTTTTTATGAAGCAACTTTACGAGATAAACGTGTGACAGAAAGTTACTGATATAACTCCATACTAGGACTTCATTCCGTGAGCATATTATGAATGAACTAAAATGAGACGTATTTTTTTTATTATTATTACCGTTTATAAAATTTACAATACATAAAACAATAAAAAATAGATAGAAATAATGTAAATATCTCACAGCTGGGAAACTGTTCTACTGTACAGGAGATAAGAAAGAGCTTAACTTTTTAATTCAATCTAGAGCGAAGGTTTTATATTATCTTCAATGTATGATGAGGTGACTTAAAATATTTACAAAAAAAAAAAACAAAAAAAAAATTAAAATCGTAAAAGTCGAAAAGCATTCATTGATTTGATTAATTCAGGCTATAATATTCCACTACTGGGCATAGTTTAGTATAATCAAGTTTTTGGCTTTGTTGGTCAGACATAACTAAAAATTTAGTAATTAGTTTAAAGCAAGAGTAGAGTTAATGCTTAAAATGTTTTGTGGTAAATTCTAAGTTGTTAGTTGTAGTACTTGTCGAGCTATTCATAAGTGTTAAAAATGAAATACACACACGTTCACTTAACTCGTATATTTAAACCTAAACTCCTAAAATATTTAATCAGAGGTCTCTTAAGTACATCTGTAAAATAATCTTGACAGCGCCATTTTATAAACGGCACACCGCCACCTATTAGTCAACGAAGGAACTAAATACATTAGTCTGACTCGGACGCACAACGCCATCTATTAGTAGATAAGGGAACTGAATACAATATTCTTTGTATCAAATCAATATTAATCTTTTACTCATAAGTATTAATATCACTTCACTTCACTTTACCGTCGTACGCAGCTTCATTTTATCATTCTTAAAGCTGTCTCAAAAGTCTCATAAAATTTCTTATCTGCATCGTAAATTCCTCAAGGTCACAAAAACAGTCTGTCTACGATTCCAATCTTTTGTGATTATTATGCGTAAATTGATTTACTTAATTCTATATTACATTTTATAATGTAATTGTATATCTGCTTACTCCGAAGTGAATCGAATTTTTAGTAATAAGCTTTTAAAAATATAAGAGTGTGTTCTTATTTTACTGAGACATTGGCATGTTTTCGAGTAATTTTATTTTTTAGTTGTAATTCTATCTATCTATAATATATATAAACGCGAAAGGTCATTAATCACGAAATCTCCGAAACTATAACACCTACAAACTTGAAATTTGGCAGTAGACTAGTAGCTTTGGCAAGTAGGCAAGTAGGACGTAAACATCCGCTAAGAACGGATTTTACGAAACTTAACCCCTAAGGGGGTAAAATGGGGGTTGGAAGTTTGTATGAGAGTCCTATGTTTTTGAAGTAAGAGACTTGAAATTTAAAATGTATGCTCTATAGATGTTGAGAAGGTGTTCAAATAATGTATCTTTAGAAATCAACTCCCTTTTGGGGTTAAAATAGGGTATGGTAGGTTGACTCACTCATCACGAAATCTCTGAAACTATAACAGCTACAAACTTGAAATTTTGCAGATAGGTTCCTTATAGGGCGTAAACATCCGCTGAGAACGTATTTTACGAAACTCGATCCATAAAGGGATAAAACGGGGTTTGGAAGTTTTTATGAAAGTCATATGTTATTAAGGTAAGAGACTTGAAATTTAAAATGTATGCTCTATAGATGGCGAGGAAGTGTCCAAATAATACATCGTAATCTATATATATAAAAGAGAAAGGTCACTGATTGACATCACGAGAACTCAAAAACCGCTGGATGGTCCATCCATCCAAGATGGACAAAGATGAAATTTGGCAGGGAGGTAGATTATAGTTAGTAGACGTCCGCTAAGAACGGATTTTGCGATATTCCATCGCTAAGGGGGTTTAATTGGGGTTGATAGTTTGTATGAAACATATACAGTAGCAACAAGTTCGCCTGATAGGTTATTCATACTGCAGCCTGAAAATAAAACTAAAAATGTGGCGTATAGAGAGGTTTTATAAAAATAACTATTAAATTATACTAAATTGTGCCTTTGAAAAAGTTACTCAGAGTGATAAGCATTTCAAGTGACTGAAATAAAAAAATAATTTGCGTTAAGCATCTTAATAGTAATGCATATCTTCATAACCACGCGGACGTAGTCGCGGGCAACAGTTAGTGTATTATAAAACAAAGTTCCCAAAAGCGTATGTGACCGATTCCCTCAAAATCTACTTAACGGATTTTCATGCGGTTTCACAAATGGAGAGAGGGCTTCAAGAGGAAGGTTTACGGAACGGCAAAGCCGATTTTGATGAGAGTTTCACTGAAAGTTTGTCGGGAAAACTTTGTGACAAACTGATTTCAACGCGGGCGAAGCCGCGGGCACAGCTAGTATACGTATAATCACGTGTAAGATTTTTTCAAAAACCGTGTTTTTAATAAAAGTCTGTTGAATGTTGAAAAAAAAATATTTTGTTCTAATTTTATGAACCTAATACCTATAAATGCTTCACTAAAAACAAATGAGTTTCTTGTTTAGTAGAGAAATAATGTGAAAAATATTAACTTCATAACTAATTGAAAAATATACGCTCAAACCCTCCATATTTGTATTGTCTTTTTTATGAAATTACTAGCGCGAAAGTCAGTTTTAAACGCAAATGAGCAAAGTTTGCAACATTTATTCATACTCGAAACGAAGTCGAAAGTTGAATAAACATAAAACATTTTCGGACTCGCAAGTCTCGTAGAACTTGTCCCATAAAAAACATTAATATTTCTCTGTCAACTTTACCCCTTTTGTAACGGCGCGTTAAGGATACGGTCACTGAATAAGTGCCATAGGCTAAACATTGAGCTTTTACTGGAAGAATGCGTTTTCACCTAATTTTATGACCTTAATGGCTAGTCACTTATGTTATAAGAATAATAGGAAAATTAAGAGTTTTTAAATAGCTTTTTTATCAGGCATTAAAAACATCGCAGAAAATCATTTCTGTTCAAGAAAAAAAAAATCAAATCATTACAATGATTAAATCATAACTTTTCGAATTTTATCGCGGTTTATTAAGTTTTTTAAATGCCCGACGTTTCGGATACTTTACAGCAACCATGGTCACGGGAAGTCCTCCCGTCTATCCGAAAAAGTTGTTTTATTGTAATGAGTAAAATTCGCGTAAACATTAGAAAATAATGTGTAATCAAATCGGTAATATATCTGATAAATATATTGAAAGTAACGTTATTCAAATTACGTACACACAATTTTTTTTATAAAAATAATAATATGATTATCATACTAAAGAAGGTAGGCCTCTTAGGTATGAAAATATCTCACTTGACCACATTCGAGGAGTCTATATTTTAACTGACCTGTCTCCGCCCCTAATCAACGTAAACGCCTCACTTACCTTTCCTTTTTCGTCCCTTATCTTACATCGGCTTATAAACATGTCACTACTACTATTCTTTTTTCTATTAAGGAGAAAAATTCTAAATTAATCCGTCACTCTGTGGATAAGCGAATATTTATTCAGTATCTCGCCGCCGCGTTGGCGCAACGGTTACAGCTATGGCTTGTACCTGTTGCGCTGGCGGTTGCGGGTTCGATCCCCGCACATGACAAACATTTATATTGGCCATACAGGTGTTTGCCGTGGTCTGGGTGTTTGTACAGTCCTTGTGGGTCTCCCCACCGTGCCTTAAGTACGTTAAGCCGTCAGTCCCGGTTGTTATAATGTACACCTGATAGCGATCGTTACTCATAGTAGGGAATATATCCGCCAACCCGCATTGGAGCAGCGTGGTGGATTAAGCTTTGATCCTTCTCTTACATGGGGAAAGAGGCTTATGCCCAGTAGTGGTATATTACAGTCTGAAGCGACATTCAGTATCTCCTGTAATGTACATTTTTTCAAGACGTTTAAAATTTTCATAAAAAATCATCCATATGGACATCCATTGTTTTGCATATGCATTATTTATGCGTATATAAGTTATCTTCTATATATCTATAAACGATACACACTCAACGGATCCCCCAGTAGGATTTTCTCCTGTGCTGGCGGTCCGGAAAAACATACAATACACAAACACAACGCCCAGACCACGACTAACATCTATACGGTCGATATAAGTATCCGTCGTGAGCGGGAATCGAACCCGCGACCGCTGGCGCAACAGCCAGTGCGTCAACCATTGCGCCAACGGGTCGTCTGCATCTGCTGACAATACAACATTGAAGGATCTTAATGAATCTGGTTTGGACATTTGCTTTCATCATGAACAGGGACAATTACAGTTGATTAATTATTTCCAGTGACTGCCAACAACCAGTAATCGACAGACATACATAAATATATAAAAAAGAAATATATGTACACATATGATAGTATAGTTGTGTGCCAGCTTAAGAAATTGTGAATCGTTGTGAAGCGTCACGGCTTGACGTGTTTTAACGTCTTCATATTCCGAAAATTTAAGCAAATTATGGATAAAACAATATAATAATTATAATAACGTACTTTTTTTATTAGTCCACAAAACTGACTACAATCGTTTAATATAGACATATAAAGTAAAGGACAAAGTGTAAAGTATGTATGTACAATTTAGTCTACTAGATGTCGACATAGCATGCATTACACAAAAAAAACTAAAATCAAAACAGGTAACTTAACAATAATGCAAAATCAAAAGTTAGGAATATAAAACTTAAACTTGGTCACTTATATATTAATTTATTTTTGTATTTAATCATATCACTTCAGGTCATGTAGGACAACGGGTTAGTGATGATGTTTAGTCGATAAAGTATTCCGAATCGGTGGTAGCTTTAAAATAATAATCACTTTTAAAATTTTAATTTGTAAAATGACAAATCGAAAGTGATCATGGGGCTTATTTGAATAAAGTTTTTTTGATTTTATTCTTTTTTTTTTGTCTACTATTAAATGTAATATTTAGAAGCTTGTAACGTTCCGTAAATATTGCTCTAATTTGAACTTATATCAACTTCATTTGAATAGATTTTTTTGAAAGAAAAAATCAAGTTCGATATTATTGCGTTACTCTTCAATAGTTATTATATGAAATAACCGATGCAAGATCAAATTTATTATTATAGCGTTTCAATTTTACTATTCAAAGTTACAACAACGGTTACATTATTTTCTAAACAATGTTCTCGTAATTATAAAGAAATATATATTTTATAAAAATATAAATCCTTTTATCGCTTTATTATAAACAACAGATTAGCATAAACATTATAAACAATGTAAGTATATTAAAACACGCACAAAGCGAGACGTAAACAAAAAACACGCTATACCGATATAAATCTTACACCTTTTTAATTAAACCGGATAATGTTGTTTAAATACAGCCTCCTTTAAACAAAACGGAATCTACAGCGCTGTTAAAATTGTCACATTTACTACACACATAAGAGTTAAAAACGTGCCTAAATTTCACAGGAACGTTTCAACGAATTTCAGCACGTATATCTAATAATATAAGACACAAAATAGCATGTTAACTTCGTACGTGTAAAGAGTTTTATTCAAAAATCAGTGGCCTGGGAGCGTTGCTGTTTGTCATCCTTCCTTGTCATATAAGGATATTTTCGGATATGAGACGCTTTGGATGTAAAACGTTTGTAGATATGTAAATGGTTCTCGAGAGAGTGTTGAATGGAATTGTTCTTCTGTAATGAAATATTGACCTTGTTTTGGGAACGGGAAAGTTTTGCGATCGTAAAGATCAATCAAGTGAGATATTTTAGTGTGGGGTCGTCTTCCAAAAATTTAAGAGTACAAACTCGGAACAGTATAATCTCGGTATTTGTCGCCTTCCGAAAATTTAAGAGTTCTAGAACAAACGTAATTTGATAACGTGCTGGTGCAATGGTCATATCAACTCGGTGTTTACGTTGAGGATAGTTGGTTTGATAGATCGTTCCAACTCATGGCTAATGTTTGTATAAACCATATGTCATTGTCTGGGTTTACCATATATTATGTTCATAATTTCTGTGTTTCCGAAATTGCTATATTCTACTGGAGGCTGTCTAGGGTAAAGGTTTTATTTATTTTTTATTTTTTCTGTTTCAGAACGATACAGTCTATAACATGCCCACTGATGAGCATAATCTTCTTTCTCCGTGTAGAAGAAAGATCTTTCTATTTCATGCTCTCGTTATTTCTTGACCTTTTTAGGGTCCCGTACCTCAAGAGAAAAAAACGGAATTTCATCTTCATCATTTTGTTGTCCGTCTGTCTGTCAAGACCCTTTTTCTCAGGAATGGACCATGGAGGTATCAAACTGAAATCTATATCAAATACTCAGGTCAACTGTCCCTTGGATCTGTGAAAAAGTCAAACTTCTAAGCCAACGCAATCAAAAGATACAGCCGTTTATGCTGCAAATTTTCGACACTCGCAAGGGAATCAAAAACTACAAGGTAGTTCCCGTGAACACAGAATCTTGGAATTTGGTACGAAGCAACGACTTATACCACAGATAAAGGTAAAAATTGCGAAAAGCATAAATTTTTTGTTACATCATATAATAAAAATATTTTTAATAATTTCGTTTGTACGGAACCATCGGTGCGTGAGTCCAAATCGCACTTAGCCGGTTATTTAAATAGTTTAATTGTCATATTCATACTTAATTTACTAATACTTTTTTTGTAAAAATTGTGTATATTATATGCTGAGCTTGCCTTTTACTGTAGTAATATAACGTAAAAGATATTCTAAATAAAATATAAATATAAATGGTCAAAATATTAACATCTTTCAAAGGACATCATTTAACAAGGGTCCGAATCTATTAAGAAAAGGGCGGATATCATGTTTTAGTGGAACGGATATACATGTTACAGGATTCCTTCCGTAACGTGCTAGTTTCGCAACCATGTTTTCCTTTAACAGATATATATAAAAAATCTGTAGACAAAAACGCCGACGCTGACTATTAGAGGTAGCATTTCAGTAGGAGTAGGTATTTGTAGCTTCTTCTCTGGTTTGTCATTGTCGATCCTGATTGTTATCAAAACTACTTGATAACGACTGTTACTCTTGATATGGACATTGTTGTAATGGAATTTAGAAGATATTTTAATTGTATCAAGTTTTAAATACACAACTAGTTTTAATACACTAAGACATTATTATTACTTAGATGAGAACACATTTATAACAAATATTTAAATACACAATTCCACATCGAACTTGTAAGAAATAAATTACTATGAAGTAACACAGTTTTTTTTTCTTTTTTTTTTATGTCACTAGGTCGGCAAACAAGCGTACGGCTCACCTGATGGTAAGCGATTACCGTAGCTTATAGACACCTGCAACACCAGAGGCATCGCAAGCGCGTTGCCGGTCCAATCCCCAATCCCCCCAGGAGCTCTGGTCACCTTACTCACCAACAGGAACACAATACTGCTTGAAAACAGTATTATTTTGCTGTGATCTTCTGTAAGGTCGAGGTACTACCCCAGTCAGGCTGCTCCATATTTTGAGCAGGAAATTCCTGCTGTGCCCTACCTCAGTTAAAAAGTTGTTTCAAATTATTACATTTAACACTTTTTTTTATTAAAAAAAAAAAAAACTTAGAACCTTTTATCGCTTTTTTTATACTTTAAATATATGAGTGAAACATGTGAGTACATATAATACTTAATATAAACATTATACATAATTTATTTACAAATGGTAAATAGAAATGAATTTTTGAAAATAAATTAATGGATTGATATATCTATAAAATCTGTCAGCGGTCGAACGTATTTCATTTTCGATTGATATACAGTCGGGTAATAAATTAACCGATGTATTATATTAAATGGAATGTTCGTAATTTTAAATATTTCATATTATGAAATTGGATATTAAAGATTTCAAACTCATTATTTAAACGCGATTTTTAATTCATGATTTATGGCATAAACACTATCGTGTTCATTGAAAGTTTTATTCATCACCATCATCACTTCAGCCTATCGCAGTCGACTGCTGGACATAGGCCTCAACAAGTTCGCGCCAAAAATGGCGTGAACTCCTGTGAGTTACCCATAGTCACCACGCTGGCAGGCGGGTTGGTGACCGCAGAGCTGGTTTTGTGGCACCGAAGACGCTGCTGCCCGTCTTCGGCCTGTGTATTTCAAAGCCAGCAGTTGGATGGTTATCCCGTTACCGGTCGGCGTTTTAAGTTCCAAGGTGGTAGCGGAACTGTATTATCCCTTAGTCGCCTCTTACGACACCCACGGGAAGAGAGGGGTTGGCTATATTCTTTAGTACCGTAGCCACACAGTACACATGCTTATACCTTTTTTAATTAAATATACCAGATTATTAAGTACCTTTTTTAAATTTATATCTTGAGATAAATCATTTAATCTAAAGTAAGAAAAAAATATAAACCGACTTCCAATGTATCATAAAAATACATTGACCATAACATCAGAATTCTTAACTATAAAAGTTATCCACATAAAACAGTTTATAAGCGATGTTTACGAATAAAATTGATGATCGATACGTTGAAGCGGTTACGAGTTATAGTTGTACTAAAATTGGAATGGTCAGCGCTTATTACAAGCGCTAAATCCCGAGCTTGGATATTCACGGTTTCCTTTATAATTTTGTGTATTTCTATACGAGACGTACGCGATAGTTGTAGCTATTTTTTAAGTGTATATTTACCTCCTATTAGCAAACCATGACGTTTTATGGCCTAAAACTTCAAATCAGATAAAAATTAAAAGTTGGTGAGTGAGACAGAAAGGTAAATAAATTTTAATATATATAATATTCAAAAAAACTATAATAGGATCATCATATATATATAAATACGCTAAGGTTATTTGCCTCCGTTTTTAGAAAAAGCCTCACAATTACTCCTCATAAATGATAAATCGTTTTATAGATAATAGCTTGCTCTATCGGCGACAACAACTACAAAATACTAACAAATATACAACAAAAAAATTTGTTATTGCTTTTTTTGTAAATTATTTATGTATATATATATATATATATATATATATATATATATATATATATATATATATATATATGACGGCTTTAATTTTGAAACAAAGTCAACATGATTGACATTTATTATACTAATTTAGTGCAAATTATTCACACGGGTATTGCTAGTATAACAAAATGTGACAAATTCGTTTTATATTCATATATAAAACTAGCTGTACCCGCGGCTTCGCCCGCGTTGAAATCAGCGTGTCACAAAGTTTTCCCGGCAAACTTCCAGTGAAACTCTCATCAAAATCGGCTTAGCCGTTCCGTAAATCTTCCTCTTGAAGCTCTCTCTCGATTGGTGAAACCACATGAAAATCCGTCTAGTAGATTTTGAGGGAATCGATCACATACATTTTTGGGGACTTTGTTTTATAATACACTAACTGTTGCCCGCGACTACGTCCGCGTGGTTATGAAGATAAGTATTGCTATTAAGATGCTAAATGCAATTTTTTTTTTATATCAGTCACTTGAAATGCTTATATCACACTGAGTAACTTTTTAAAAGGCACAATTTAGTATAATTTAATAGTTATTTTTATAAAACCTCTCTATCTATATACCACATTTTTAGATTTATTTTCAGGATGCAGTATAAATAACATATCAGGCGAACTTATAGCAGCTGTATATGTTTCATACAAACTATCAACCCCAATCAAACGCCCTTAGCAGTGGAATATCAAAAAATCTCTTCTTAGCGGACGTTTACTAACTATAATCTACCTCCCTGCTAAATTTCATCTTTGTCCGTTGTTTGACCATCCAGCGGTTTTTGAGTTCTCGTGATGAGTGAGTCAGTGACCTTTCTCTTTTATATATATAGATTACGATGCATTATTTGGACTCCTTTTCACCATCTATGGAGCATACATTTTAAATTGCGTCTCTTACTTTAAAAACATAGGCCTTTCATACAAACTTCTGACCCCCGTCTTATCCTCTTAGGTGTCGAGTTTCGTAAAATTCGTTCTTAGCGGATGTTTACGTCCTATACAAAACCTACTTGCCAAATTTCAAGTATGTAGGTGTCATAGTTTCGGAGATTTCGTGATGAGTGAGTCAACCTACCATCCCCCGTTTTAACCCCAAAAGGGAGTTGGTTTCTAAAGATACATTATTTGGACATCTTATCACCATCTATAGACCATACATTTTAAATTTCAAGTATCTTACTTCAAAAACATAGGACTTTCATACAAACTTTCAACCCTATTTTATCCCTTTAGGGGTCGAGTTTCGTAAAATCCGTTCTCAGCGGATGTTTACGCCCTATAAGGAACCTACGTGCCAAATTTCAAGTTTGTAGGTGTTATAGTTTTGAAGATTTCGTGATGAGTGACCTTTCGCTTTTATATATATTATAGACTTAAAACTTAAAGGGATGAAAGCATTAATAAATGATTGAATATAAATAGTCTTAACTGCTAAAATACTTTACAATCTATAAAACAACATAAATTTATAATCATGTAAATGTACCTTTTTCTGTTCTCCGTAAAAGTAGTTTATTAAACGGTCACCACCATAGCCGTCTCGGAATAATTATATTTGCATTTCTGAAAATCCGATATCAATAAGGCTTCGAATTTCGTCTAAGCCCGAATTTCGTCAAAGCCATTTGTAAAGGGTTCTCGTGATGACAAATTTATGGATACAGTTTCTTAATTAATTCCTAGAACTTTGGATTGATTTTCTGAAAGAAAAGGCTAAGTTAAAGATGCCTCGATCGACAGGAGCCTCAATCGACCTCAGGAGTCGATATCAAATGATGGTCGGTTTAAATTAGATTTAAACTCTTGTGTTTCTTGTTTGCTAATAAAAAATATCTAGAACGCCTGTCTGAATACTTTACTTCGACGAGTTTATTTACAACAGGAGGTTGTAACTTAATGATTTCATTAGTCAAGGAGTGTGGCTAACTTTTTCTTAATGTGAATAAATATACATACAGATCTAATGTTCCAAGACTGCAGGTCTATTCCCTCACGATTGACCCTGTAATATCTCACTGCTGGCCACCTCCATGCAGGATAAGAATATAAGTTTAATCCACCACGCTGCCTTACTACGGGTTGGCAGATATATTCCAGATATTTGTGATAATAACTGAAACCGACAGCTTATCGTGCTCTTCGAGGCACAGTGGGTAGACCCACTAGGACAGACATCCAAACTGGAAAGAAATATTTAATAAATACAAGTATTCATGCCAGCCGGGAATCAAATCCACAAACCGTCGATGTTTAAGGCGCCTACCCGCACCACTACACAAGAATGGTCGTTGCATTTTTATACCCTAAGATTCATTTATTTCATATTATTTCTCAAAAAAAAAAAACTAATTTCGGTATATTTAACCGATATGTTAACTCTCCTAATTGATGTTGTACAAAATGTATGGTAGTACATTGAATATCTCTTAGAGTTGAGTTTCATTAACTAAAGACATTTCTTTAATCAAAATTAACAAACTTTGATAACTACTAAAACGATCATCATCGTGACATCCTGGTAAAGCGTCAGGTATCTTCCTCAAGTTGTTTTGTAATAGTTACGCGCTTCAAAAAATATTCGTTCACATAAAAAACTTAATAAAATAAATGAGATAATTTATTATTCATTAAAAAAAGAAATACCATTTCCACTTCAAGTCTATAAAAATGATAATAAATGTCAACCTGTACAGCTTTAGTAAAATTTATTAAGATACAAAAGCCAGTGGTAAATTTTTATTTACAAATTTTAATTTTGTACAGTATTTGAAAAGCGAAAAATCTTAAAGGACTACAGAACATTAGGTGTAAGACACAGTTTGAATTATTTGTATCGACAAGGCTACGTGCTCTCAATACTATGGAAGGGATAACGTCTAAATGTATCTAAAATTCCGTTTTCGATCTATCTCGTGATGTAGTATTTACTTTGAAAATAAATCTAATTTTAATGTTTTCAATTACTTTTATGAATATTTTATATTGACTGAATGATTCTGTAAATATAAACAAAATTAATAGCACGTCACACGCTTTGATACTTTTGGATTTTTAAATGAATAGAATATTTATGTTACTTACGTATTCATTCTGTGAAATGAAATATAATATAATACGTATTTTTATCAAAAGCTTTTGATGCGTTTTCCTTAAGGCATCAAATTATATGACAAGTTGCGATTTTATTTACTTGCTACAATTTTGTAGATGATATTTGAAAACATTTAGAATATACTAGTCATGTCTGAACTAAGCTCAACCTTACTGAAATAGTCTGTAAATGTTCAACTGCTAAGGCTACGTTTGTCTTACTTTTAGAGCTTTTAATCCCGCTTATCCATTATACCTTCTTTTTAACCGACTTGAAATGAAGGAGAAGGTTCTCAATTCGACTTATTTTTTATGTATATCACCTCAGTACTGTTGACTGAAATTTGTTAGAGATCTGACTTGTACTTTTTGAGTTATCGCTAGTAATACGTATTTATTTGACTATTTTTCCGTCGATCTACTTTCTATTGTACCTCATAACTTATTACTGGAGGAACCGATTTCAAGAATTTATTTTTTTAATTAAAAAAGAGGCTTGTAATGTGGTTTCGATTAAATTTTATCGATACCTGATGAGTACTTTTAAGTAATCTTTGATAACGCGTATTTACTTGACTACTTTTTCGTCTACCTACGTAGCATTGCTTGTCGTTATAATTGAAGTCGTTTTTTTTTCGTGGGCAAGCAAACCATAATTATTATTTCTTCAAAAAACAAATCGTGTTGAGCCTCTCGTGCTATAGTTATGGTAAGTATGGCGTTAGTCACTTAAAATCTTGGTAACCAACTTTCAATCTTCATAAACTCTCTCGGTCCTCATATATCTTCTTCCTACCACCTGTATAGAGACGATCTCCAAATTTATTCCCATGGGAAGTTAGTTGACTTACCAACCTCCATAAAAAAGTTAAATAGTGACTTAAAAAGCATTTATAGTTGGAGTAAATCTTACGGTCTAAATGTTAATCCGTCTAAGTGTCAAGTTATTATCATCGGTAGTTCACAACTAGTAGCTCGAATTGACTGATCACTTATACCACCCGTCATTTCAGGGGGCACGGTAGTGCCCCCGCCAAGACAAAAAAAAAAAAAAAAAAAAAAAAAAAAACGAAAAGCACTACCTATCTTTTCTCGAAGTGCTTCGTCGTTTTTTTGCACCCTCATAACTTGGGTTTGGATTATACTAGATAAACAAAATTCTGGGGATATGATGTCAATAGTGAACTTATTAAACATATAAAGTTTCAATTGCATAGTTCTTATACTTTAGATTTTATTGATATCTTAAAATCCCCGATTTCGTCACTCACTGATGATCATCAAAATTCTTAGAGTACTTCCTGAAGTCCCAGAAAGTTGAAATTTGGTATATAAGCTAATATTAGTACACAAACAACAAAAAAATTCTAAAACTTGGAACTTTTACCCCCCAACCCCTTAAACTAGGGGATGGAAGTTTGTATGAGACTTCCGCAAATTTTGATGCTAGAGGTCTGAAAATTGATATAGGGACTCCTTGTTATTAATAATAATCATAAAATGCATAAAAAATAAAAATCGGTTATTAGTTTATGTCGAAAATTTACATTTTGTACTTTTGGTATTTAAGTTTTGGCGGAGATCACCGTTTGCATATCAGTTCAACATAAAATCAAAAACAGCGTGCTTAAACCGAATATGGTGAAGATTGGATAATATTTATGGTATAAAATGTGTCGGAGGTAAAATGCAACTATAATATTGTCATAAGCAACTTACAAAAAGAAGTGAAATCCCACCAAAAACATTTTCATGTAAAATGTTGCCAAGACGAGATCATATGGCTCGCACTGTCAAAAAGTTATCAGATCTCATGTAGAGCCAAGCTTCTAACTCTACACGCCCTAACTCTACAAGCCCTAACTTCACAAACTCTACACCTTAGTCAAAATATGTGGCTTGGCCGTTTCGTTACTACCGGCTGCCGATTTTGTAGATGACGACTTTCCTGTCTCATTTATAAAAATATATTTTCTCTTTTTATTTTTATTTGTATTATATGTATATCAATTATTCTTCTTCTTTTTATTTTTTCTTTAATAGAACTATTGTATGACAGAAAAGTAAAAAACAGTGACAAGAATTTTCACCTTACGCCCACGTGACGGTAGCGAAACGGCCAAGCCACACATTTTGACTAAGGTGTAGAGTTTGTGAAGTTAGGGCTTGTAGAGTTAGGGCGTGTAGAGTTAGAAGCTTGGCTCTACATGAGATCTGATAACTTTTTGACAGTGCGAGCCATATGATCTCGTCTTGGCAACATTTTACATGAAAATGTTTTTGGTGGGATATAATAATACTGCGATTAATTACAGCGAAAAAGTAAAAAACCTCGGTGTAATGTTTGTCAGTCACCTCTCGTGGACACATCAACTAAGTGAGTTGAGTCGCAAATTATTCGCAGCTATCGGATCTCTCCGCCGGTTTCAATACTTCCTTCCTGTGTCTACCAAAATTGCGTTAGCACAGTCACTCCTACTACCAATTCTTGACTATGCTGATATTTGTTACCTAGATCTTAAGGAGGAGCAGCTAAATAAGCTTGAACGCCTCCAGAATCTCTGCATACGGTTCATATTTGGTCTTCGCAAATATGACCATGTTATCCGATTTTCGTAATCAACTCAAGTGGCTGCCTATCCGCTCTCGCAGGAATACTCACATCCTCTCTTTGCTTTATTGTATGCTTTTCCATCCAGATACTCTTCTTTACCTAAAAAATCGCTTCGAATTTCTCTGTGACACTCATGAGCGTTCACTCAGGTCATCTTCAACCTTAATACTCAAAACTCCTTCCCATACTACTTCCTTTTATTCAAACACCTTCTCTGTAAAAGCTATACAACTTTGGAATACTCTTTCTCTTTCTATTAGGCAAGCTCAATCTCTATTCTGTTTTAAAAAATATCTAAAGGCTCATTTTTGTCCCTAAATAACTGTTAAATATCATCTTCGCAATATATTATGTAGTATTGGTGTATGTAGTATATATAGTGTATGTGTGAAGTAATTTATATGCATTGTTTATATAAATGTATAATTATATGTATATATATATATATATATATATATATATATATATATATATATATATATGTATTATATGTTACTACATATTTACTTATTTTTATATCATATAACTTCTAAACTCCATGCCAATTCTTTATCAACTATTTGTACACTTCCCTACCGCTTCTCATTTTATATGCCCTGTCCTGTACCCTAAGGTTGTCTGGGAGAAATCGCTCTTAGCGATAAGACCGCCTTTGTACATCTTCCTTCGTATGTATCCCTTTATGTAACGTTTCTTTGTAGTGTACAATAAAGAGTATTTATTAATATTATTATTATTATTATAACCACCACCCGAACATTTCTACCCAATATATAATAATATATAGTACACAACAACAAAGAAACAAAACTATATAAAAATAATTTTTAACAAAAAAAAAACCGACTTCAAAAATGAAACTAAAAAGTGAAAAATAAATTTACTTAGTACAAAGTAATTCGTATTTTGATTTAGTTAATCAGAAATGATTAAATAAATATTTTATAATTTTAAGTCGGTGCCAAGTAAAACAATCTACTCTAGTATCTACTCGTAAGTTATATTCAGTTTTCTTTCATAATTTGTTTCATTGACTATTAGGTTGAATACTGTTATTATTCTGTTATTGTTTTGACATATCTAATAATATTTTTTGTACTTGTTTGTTGTGTGTGTGTGTTGTTTGTATTTGTTATTGTAGCCAGGTTGTTGTAGTATTTACTTGGCACCAACTTCAAAATTATAAAATATTTATTTAATCATTTCTGATTAACTAAATCAAAATACGAATTACTTTGTACTAAGTAAATTTATTTTTCACTTTTTAGTTTCATTTTTGAAGTCGGTTTTTTTTTTTGTTAAAAATTATTTTATTTTACAATTTTTAGTGATGGGTAGACCTAACAAGGATGCTTTTTCTTTTATGTCGGGGGTTCGGAAAAATACACAATACACAAGCACAAACACCCAGATCATGACAAACATCTATATGGCCAATACAAATGTCTGTCGTGCGCGGGGATTGAACCCACTAACGCCAACGCAACAGCCGGTGCTGTGACCGCTGCGCTGACGCGTCGACATACTATGAGTAAAGTTCGCTATCAGGTGTACCTAATAACAACCGGGACTGACAGCCTAGCGTGTTCTCTGAGGCTAGGTTGGGAGAACCACAAGGATCAACAACTAGACCGAAAATAAATATTTCTATAAACATAAATATCCACTCCGAGTGGGAATAGAACCCGCGACCGTCGGTGTTTAGGCGCCGCCGACACGGCACATGCACCATTATATCAAAGCGGTCGTCAAACAGCAAAAGGTAACTGTTGTAAATTGTTGAGAAATTCCCTCGAGTGTTTATGGTCTACATCATCAAACCTGGTCCTGCGACACAGATGATCACACAGCAGGTAATTGCTATAAATCGTTGAAAAGTTCCCTCGACTATCTTTCGTCTCCATCATCAGACTTTAATGGCACTTGTAACTCATATAGGTGCAAAGTTCTCATCAATAGAAACGAATTAAGTTCAAACAGCAGGTAATTGCTATAAGTCTTTGAAGAATACCCTCGACTATCTTTCGTCTCCATCATCAGACTGAAATGGCACTTATAACTCATATATATGCAAAGTTCTCATCAATAGAAACGAATTAAGTTCAAACAGCAGGTAATTGCTATAAATCGTTAAAGAGTTCCCTCGACTAACTTTTGTCTCCATCATCAGACTGTAATGGCACTTATAACTCATACAGGTGCAAAGTTCTCATCAATAAAAACGAATTAAGTTCAAAAAGCAGGTAATTGCTATAAATTGTTGAAGAGTTCCCTCGACTATCTTTCTTCTTCATCATCAGATCGACTCCAGACCTTTATTAAATAGTAGTGCTTTATAGTGCTTAATGAAAACATGGTTAAATTTACTAGTCACCCTTACGATTTTTGAAAGTTTCCCTCGATTTCTCTGGGATCCCATCATCAGATCCTGGTTTCCTTATCATGGTACCAAATTATGAATATCTCCTTTCCAACAAAAAAAGAATTATCAAAATCGGTTCATAAACGAAGAAGTTATCTCCGAACATACATAAAAAAAAAAAAAAAATATATACGGTCGAATTGAGTAACCTCCTTCTTTTTTTGAAGTCGGTTAAAAATGTTAAAAAGGGGTAGACGTTTTCCTGACTCTTAGTTACTTTGAAGTTGAGATTTATTATTAATAACATTAAAAACAAAAATACGTCAGATGTTCATATCAAAAAACGTTCCTTTCTGCGATCACGTCAGTGAAATATGTGAAAATTCTGAAGTCCCGAAACCGTAATACGCAAGTGTCCTTCATCAAAACGGAGGCTGTAGCGTGACATGTCACTGTCGAGTCGAGAACACTCCACAAAGAGGCACTGTGCGAGTCTGTTTCTTGTCCGACATTTGAGAGGGAAAAAACGTAACTTTAGTTCGTCCTTTAAGACAATACATGTGTCGCTGCATTTTGTAGCCCTTTTAATATAACCTCACATCAATTATATATAGTGTTGCCTAGTGGTTTAGCATTATTTTTTTGTATATTGAGCCCAAAATTTTCTAAATTATCTTGAAAATATAAGGCTGTTCGGACATAAATGCACTTATAAAGATTAAAAGCTAGTTTTTTTTAATATGTTATGAATTACTACCACATGCGTCTAAATATATATATTTATTTTTGAATAGATCTGACGAAAGTTTATTGTTAAAAAATTATTAAAAAATTGAAATTTAACATATTGCCTATGGAGAATATTGGCGAGATGCAGATAATTACATCGATTTATGTGACTACTATTTATGTGATTAATCTATGTAATATAAATGATTGTCTGTATGTCCTTTATAGAATCGTAAACTATGCATTTGATCATATCATGATCTTCAGCAAAGTGTTGTGCATGAGCCCACAAAGGTTTCTGAGTTGGTACGGCCAAAAAAACAATAACAAAAGAAAACTTAGCTACGCGTGTAGGGTACAGCTAGTGTCTTATATATATATACATATATATATATATATATATATATATATATATATATATATATATATATATATATATATATACTTCTTCTATAACTTCTACTTGGATTTATCATCTTTCGTAAAATACGTTAAAAAAAGGATAATTTTGTAACGAAAACTTTTAAAGATATTCTAAAGGATAGGAAATTCACGAAAATATCAGTCCAACATACTTAAAAATAAATAATTGAATCAAGCTTTGACTGTTTATTGTTTTTGTTAATTATATTATTTAATTAATCTAATTCATAATAATGTTAGGTAATGGGTAAATTATAATAATGAATTTTTGTATTCAATTTTTTGACATGACAACGTCTAATAAATCGAAGAGCCCCCCCGACATGTACGAAAAAGGATGACTCATTGCGTTACGCTCACTGTCCCATTGCGCTCAATGATAGTATATGGAAAATAGATAGTTGCGGCTTGCGCCGATTGCACTCAATTAGCCTATACGTCCGAGGAGATGTTTTGTTATGACGTTGTCACGTTAAACTATCGTCCGTAAACCAACTGTACATATAACCATTTTTTTTTTTTTTTTGTAAAATTAAATTAGATTTTACGGGGTACTGTCTGAGTAACCATAATGCTTTACACAAAAGTAAGCAAAGATTGCATGAAATACCCAAAGTGATTCTTTTATACATAATAAAATATAACAAATAGTTAAAGAAGTATACTTTCGCTGTATTTCATGCAACATGTTTCTAATTTTGTACTAAAACACAGTTTATATATGATTTTCAAAAGAGTAATTGCGGAGTTTCTTGCCGATTCTTCTCTGCAGAATCTACATTCCGAATCGGTGGTAGCTTCACTTTTACAAAAATAATAATTTATTTTTAAAGTTTTAATTTGTAAAATGATGATTCGAAAGTGCTCTTAGAGCCTATTTGAATAAAGCTATTTTTGATTTTGATTTTGATTTTAAGAGTCATGTATTTAACCCTTAATTAGGCGCATGGGGTCACGGCCATTTCAAATTGAAAAATGTATATCTTTGAGAGATTTGAGCGCGCCCATGCTCACTCTAGCTTCCTAACTTTCCTCAGGGTACGCAAATCAGTCGCTTCCAGAACATCTACGCATATGCACTGGTCGCTTTTCTCTAGAGCGCTGACCCCATGCGACCACTTACGTGATTTTTTTTTTGCGGAGGTAAGTTTTTATTTTTATGTTTTTACTTCGTTTATATTCGTAAATTGGTAATTTTTTATATTAGTATATATGTATTTATATACCGGCTATTTAATTTACCTATTTTTGTGTTTATTTGCACAGACTTTTTCTTTTATTTTCAGTTTATTGATTTTTTAAGTGGCTAATAATAGGCAGTTATTGGAATGGCTGGAGGTGGCCGACGATGAGCAAGATGTTGCTAGTTCTGCTTCGGAAGACAAATTAGTAAACGGCAACGCTGTGAATAGTTCCCATATGATTCTGGTAGTAAAATTGAAGAGTTCGCAGATAGTCAAGTTATATCATCTGAATCATCGGTGGCAAAAGTGATGTCGATTGCAATGAACAACTTTGCACTGGTTATAATTTTGGAAGAGAAGTAGAAATCTGGCTATATTTTGTCATCTTCTATAGTTATCTGGCATCAACGCATTTATCATACTCAGATCGAATGCTAATAAAAATATTACACATACAAGACAGATTTTTTTTTTTAAATTGGCAGCAGCACTTATAGAAAGTCACTAAAAGCATCGTATTAGCAGCTTTCTGTCCCTGCGTCAGCAAAAAAATGGCTCCGTGAAGCACATGATATGAAAAAGACGGTGCATCAGTCAATATCTAAGCGCGGACGTTGCTCATTGTATCCTAGGAAGAACGACAAAAAAGTGCCAAAAAAATGTCATAAGTGTTGTAAATTTGTTTCTCAACAACACTTTAGAGTATACTGCGTCGATTGCAGATAAAAATAATCGGCTAATGAGACTTATTATGATTTTTTTAAATAAGCGAATCGGCTAAGTTAAAAATTATGTAGTTTTAGGAGTAGTTAGAAGTTTGTCATTTTTTGTTTAAATTTTAAGTCAGAGCTATATTTGTGTTTATTAAAGTTAAAGACAATAAAGAACACCAATATTTTATATAATCCAATCATTGTTTTATTTATTTCATACACTCCTTTTTCAATCTTGTTTTTGGGGTCACTCGAGACCCCATGCGACTAATTGTGTGATTTTCTTAATGCGCCTAATTAAGGGTTAATTCATAATTTATAATATCTACGATTGGATTCCTTTACTTAACGTTTCTGTAAAATTATATTTTAAGCTTACCAGCATCATAACATTTTAAACTAATCAGCATTGAATCGATATTTATAGATATTTACAACCACACATATAAATCATATTACATAACACACTTTTGTTACAATTAAGTAGGAATAATAATAAACAAACAAAATGAAATCTGTAATATGTAGATCATCGAATCTTACAGATAAAACAGATCATCTTTATTAAATCATATCGATATTCGGGTGAGCATTGGTCGCCTTTAATGTTATCCTGTGTCCAATAAAATTTGATCCGATTTTCAAGTTCATTAAGCACGTTTCCTTTATAGCTATAGATTCACTTTTATCTTTCATTAATTTATTATTTGCTTAATTGGACATAAAGCCGGTTAAATTTAGACGAACTCAAAATAAATTGGAACAACGTAAGACGATAAAAACATGGCTATGTATCTGTCGAGTTAATTTTAAACTGTATTTATTATCTGTTTTATTAAACAATTATTAAACTTGATCAATTTAATTTAAAAAAAAAATATACAATTTGCATACAGCAAAATATAATTAAAAATTATACTTTTTTGTAGTAAAATAAAACTTATCGAGAATTTCGTTAATTTGATTTTGTCATCGATTTGATTGCACTGTTTTCGTTATAGGAAAAAACTAACTTAGTTTACAGGTGTGTATAAATAAAAATAATTATAAAATGTACTTTAAATATATTTTCATTTTTTTTCTGTAGTTTTTAACCGAGTTCAAAAAAGGATAGTTAATTAAAAAGAGATTATTATATTTCTCAATATATGTTCGGGGATAACTTCGTCGTTTATGAACCGATTTTGATAATTCTTTTTTTGTTGGAAATAAGATATCCCTAGTGTAGTACTATGATAAGAAAACCAAGATCTGATCATGGAATCTCAGAGAAATCGAGGGAAACTCGAAAATCCGCATAAGTTTTTGCACCGATTTTGATAACTTTTAATTTAATCGAAAGGCGATATTTATCATGTGGTCACATTTAAATTTTATTGAGATCTGATTGCAACTTTTAGAGTAATCTTTGATAATACGTATTTACTTAACTAGTTTTCCGTCTTCCTACGGTGTATTACTTGTTGATGTAATAGAAATCGGTTTTTTTTCGTTTGCCGGCAAACACAATTATTATTTATTTTTATTTTTAAATGATTTAATATATTATTATAAGTGACATTTATATGATGTTAAAATATGATGTTAAAATATAATAAAAATCTATTAAATTTTCACAAGAATACGATAAAATTTTGTACATATCGATAAAATGAAACAACCGCCTCGGTGTAGTGGTGCTAGTAGTCACCGAAAACACCGACGGTTTGTGGGTTCGAATCCCGCTCAAGATTGATATTTGATTGATACAAATATTTCTTTACGGTTTGGATGTCTGACCTTGTGGGTTTCCCCACCGTGCCTCAAAAAGCACGTTTAGCCGTCGGTCCCGGTTGTTATCATAAATACTTGATAGCGAATGTTACTCATAGTCGTCAATATATCCGCCAACCCGCAGTGAAGCAGCGTGGTGGATTAAGCTCCAATCTTACTCCTGCATGGAGAAAGAGGCCTATGCCCAGCAGTGGAATGTTACAGGTTAAATGCGATAAAATGAAACTTTTTTTCTATTATATTATCTATTATTAATTAGTATTTTTTTTTTACATAATATGGTCGTCTGTTACCTATGGTAAGAAACTTAATACTTTTGTTAGAGGTAAGAGCCAACTGTTGTAGCTAAATATATTTTTTTTTATAAAATAACATTTTAGAAACTAAAATAACATTACAATTCCATGTAAGTTAATTTAAACCAAACCTTTATATAGTAATATTACAAAAACTATCATGGCCCCAAAAGAAACGAAGCTAAAATATACTTAAAATGGAAAGTAAAGCTCTTTCCAATGTTAATTATTCTATTAGCAACACCGCACGAATCTCCATCCGTGTGACGACACACTCATGTATCTTGAGAAAACATTTCTCTCCGGCACTTGTTTATAGTTTCCGAGCGATTTTTAAAGTCCCTTTGTGCATTGTTGTGATTCTAATTCCTTTGTGATTCAACTGAGTCGAAAAAGAGTAGTCATACTTACTAATATTTTTGTTGTTTAAATCACAAGTCTGTTTTTGTAAATTGAAGGTTAACTTGCATTGTATTTATTTAACAACGTGTAAAATACTAAAAATAAAATAAAAGTCGCACTTGAACGTTTTTAAATTCGTTTTTTAATTCGATTCCATTCTATAAAAAAAAAAAAAAACTTGGTGTGTTTTTAATCACAATATGAGAACATTTCTTTTGTAATCCAATATAGCCTATCTTTTCTTCTTTATGAAATGTATTTTAACTCTATAATTTTTAATCTCTGCGGCAAAATTTTAATATTATTTGAAAAAAGAACAAAAATTTTCTGCAAATGTTGTCGATAACGAATTAGTTATAAATCTAATCTTGGCAATAGGCTTCTAAAATTAATGCTTCAAATAAAGAAGCTCTCATATTAATATTTATCTTTGCATGATCGGTTTCTCTATCCACGATATATTAGAAGATATGTGCTTCAAGTAAAACCTCTTTTCTCAACTTTTCGTTTAAAAAAGTTTTAATATCCGTCTCAATCGTTCGAACTATCTTCGCACTTATAAAATTCATTTCCTGTATTAATCCCTATACTAGTGGATACACTTGGTTTTTGCGTTAATTTTATCGTTGTTATTAACTTTTTATTAATTTATAAATATGCGGTTCAAGCAGATATTTATTTATTTATTACTAAAAGATTAGTAAATTTAAAATCATCCAAAAGTTTTTCTTGGTTTGAAGTAATTTTCAGACGTAGATATTATCAGACATATCTGATATCTAAAGGAATAGTATTATGACTTAATTTAATATATTAAAAATAATCAGATAGAATGGTCATTAGAATGATTACTTAGTAAAGATTCTTTTATTTGCTTAAATTATCACAAAGTAAAACCATATTTTTATATTACATCACATAAAAGTACGTTGATATATCATTGAAATAAAATATCTTGATGCTGTATCGTGGTAAACACATTCAATTAAAACAGGAAAATATTCCCAACTAACAAGCTACAGTTAAAATAATAACTTGCAATGAAGAAATATGACGCTCCATATTACTTTTTGATATTGATCATTATTTCGAAATACGTTGATATCATGCGTTATTCGATACTTAATAGTGGTTATTATAATTAAAGAATATAAAATGTATGTTTAAAATAATCTCTATCGACACATGTAGGCGTGAAATAATTGTGTTTCGTTATTTAAAAAAAATCAAATTATATCGACCAGTATTATTAGAGATCAAAAACTACTAGTCAAATCTCGCTCAAAAACAGGAGCAGATGATAAACATAACCTTTCAATAAAAAAAAAAAACAACCATCAAAAGCGTATTTACCCAGTGAAAAGTTATGAGGTTACACCCATAAGAAAATAAAATCGTATTGAGAGCCTTCTAAGTTTCTTGTCTGCAACCATCAAAACTAGTTATAGTTTTAAGAAATAATTGTGTTTGCTCGCAAACGAAAAAAAATCCGACTTCAATTACATCGAAGAGTAATACAACGTAGATCGACGAAAAAATAGTCAAGTAACAACGCATTATCAAAGATTACTCAAAAAGTAGTTATCAGATCTCGATGAAATTTAAATGTGACCACATGATAAACTTCGGCTTTCGATTAAATTAAAAATCATTAAAATCGGTAAACCGAATAAAAAGTTATTGCGGATTTTCAAGAAGTTCCCTCGATTTCTCTGGGATCCAATCATCAGATCCTGGTTTCCCTATCATGGTACTAAACTAGGGATATCTTCTTTTCAACAAAAGAAGAATTATCAAAATCGGTACACCTAGTAAAAAGTTATTGCGGATTTTCAAGAGTTTCCCTCGATTTCTCTAGGATCTCATCATCAGATCCTGATTTCCTTATCATGTTACTAAGCTTGGGATATCTCCTTTCCAACAAAAAAAGAATTATCAAAATCCGTACATTCAGTAGAAAGTTATGCGGTATAATACAACGTAGGTCGACGAAAAAAGCGTCAAGTAAAAACGCATTATTAGATATAGCTCGAAAAGTAGTGGTTAGATCTCAAATAAATTTAAATGGGACCAATTGGCACACACCACCTTTCGATTAAAAGAAAATTTGTCGAAATCGCTCCAACGAGTCAAAAGTTCTGATGTAACATACATAAAAAAAAAAAAAAAAAAAAAAAATACAGTCGAATTGAGAACCTCCTCCTTTTTTGGAAGTTGGTTAAAAAAAACAAACAATCATCAAAATCAATATTCCCAGTGAAAAGTTATGAGGTCTCACACCTATAAGAAAATAAAATCGTATTGAGAGCCTTTTAAGTTTATTGTCTGCAACCATCAAAACTAGTTATACTTAAAAAAAAAAAAAAAAAAAAAAAAAAAAAAACAATCATCAAAATCAATATCCCCAGTGAAAAGTTATGAGGTCACACCTATAAGAAAATAAAATTGTATTTAGAGCCTTCTAAGTTTGTTGTTTGCAAACATCAAAACTAGTTATAGTTTATTAGTTAATATGAAACAAGGACTTAGTACTCGTATTTAAATTAGGAACCCCTATTGATATTACTAAAATGTCAATCTTTTATATAAAATCTTTTGATCCTATGACTCTCGCACTAATTACTTATCCGTGAGTAAATCTTTTAAAAGGTTATAACTGATTTAAACTGAAATAATTAGATCTTTATGAATGAAGAAGTCGATTAATAAATATTGTATATTAGCAACATCTAAATTAATTTCAAAGTCCTCTATTCGTCTATATTTAATCAAATCTTATTAATATCCATTTTCACTCTATTGTAGAAATGTTACTAACGCAAGAGAGAGATTGAAAAAATATTCTATTTCACATTTATAAAGGAACTCGACAAAATTAATATTCACGAAAACAATTATTAACAACGTCTTCACAATATATCACGAACAATACGGAGGCAATATGGACGTATTTGTGCTATTTAATAGCATATTACGAGCTCATTGACGGAGGGACCACAAAGGACGACACCTAATATTTTCTGCCGTAAACTTTAATATATTTCCCAACGACAAATATTAAAGTTCGACACGGAGTACGGTAGACATCTGAAGCTGTTTCGATATTATGTAATAAAAAAAAAATTCTCTATGACAAATAAACGTTGATGGAAATTCGGTTTATTAAAAACGAGCAGGAATGTAGGCAATTTTTATTTTTAGTTTGTTTATTGACTTCTATGACGATTTACCGAGATTAATATTTTCGATATTAAAACTTTTTTAATATATTTCAAAGAAAAAAATAATGGTTCTTATTGAGTTCAAATCAAAGTTTATTGTAATTTTGTACTTTTTTAGCAGTGGTATGGAAAACAATATTTTTTAATATATATTATTGCTACAAAACTATGTATAATGTAATATTGTAATGTGTATATGTTATAATGTAATAGTTGTTATATTATGGTTGATATAACTTTATAAAAGATAAAAAAAAATTAAAAAAAATAGGATTATAATTACTAGATGCGGCCCGAGGCTTTGCTTGCCCAAAAACGGTATTAGATACAGTTATCTATAAATTATACGTAAAATTTATTTAAAAGAAATTTGAAACGCTATTTTAAAAATAGAATTTCAATTATAATTTTATTTAGGTGATTTTACACAATTCTATTCACAAACTTACGCGTTATAAAGTACCGATACGAAAGCTGTTAAAAGCCTTAGTGAATTCTGCAACGCTGTCATATATTAGTGAAATCATTAGTCACACTTTTTCTTTATAGAGATAGATTTATTCAAATTGAATTATTAGTTTTTCTCTTAGCCGTAGAGTAGTTTCTTTTGTGTGTCATTTATCCTTTTAATATCATTACGTTGAAAGTTTTCGTGCTATCCGTACCTACTCCAGTTTTGTCAGGACGGGTTTGGCTTATGTCCAAAGAAGCTGAATTAGAACAACCATATATCAAACAACTGTAGGGATGATCAGGAATGGTTTGAACTTAGTCCTTAGTACTTTTTAGTGGACCGACGATTTATTGTCTTTCATAAAATCTTAGGTCTTTCAAATACTATCCTTAAATATGTTTGAGGACAGAAAGATTTAGGAAGTTAAGACAATAAGATATTCAAATATTTATTACGTTTAAAAGATTGATTTGTATTTTATTTTTATGTAACAAAAATATTAAGCAACGAAAGAATTTATAATTAAATATTTACTGTATAACTTTTATATCAACGAATGTAGGATTTAAGCATGAAACAAATACAATATCTCAAACGTAATCCGTAATATAGTAATAGGGATTCAAACTGACCATAAACTTGAGCATACGAAGCAGAAAACTTCCCAATTGTTTCACCCATTTTATTTCCAAGCTGACTTATTTGAAAAGAAAGAAAATATCGCCAATCTTATTTAAAACTTTCAACGCCTCATACAAAAGTACCCAGAAGTTTACCGGTTGAGTTTGACCGGTAACATTGTTTTGTAAGGGATATTTTTTTTTCTTTTAGTGGTCATCCGCAGGTAAGTAGCGGAATGAAAGTAGCATATATCTTTCTTGCCTCGTTGCCCTCCGCGAAAATAGATAGAATAAAGTTTTGATATGTTACAAGATGGGGAAAATGGTAAACAAGTTTTTGCCAAGTATATTTAATTATCCATGACAAAGTATGGCGATATGGCACTAAAGGAAAAAGTAACATAAATTATTATATAATAGCTTCTGTTATTTCTTTTATTCATTACCTACTTATGTTTTCGTGTTTGTTGATTTGGAATGGTGTAAAACATTTTTCACCGGTATTTCATTCTTTATTTTTATAGAAAATAGTAATATTAGGTGTATTTCATCAAAAATGTAGTTTAATATTTTTTGTATTCTACCATATACACACACAGCTAAATGTATTCGAACGAAAACATAAAAATTCATTAAAGAGATAACCATCGATAACCAAGATCACCCAAGATAACTCGATTAAACGGCGATAATATATTTGATAAAATAATTTATTTATTATAATTTCTATGTAAGTATAATAAGAAAATATAATGAATAATGACTAAATTATCATAGCAAATAAACAGGTCAAAGTCCATTTACTTTAATGGAAACAACGCTCGAGAATAATGAATATGTTTCAGAAAAAGAAGTGGCAAAAAGTCAATACATTTTGGTTACTCTAATTTATAAAAATGTCTAACAATATTTTTCTACGTTTCAGACATTATGAATAGTAGACAAATACAGAAAAAGATCCCCACAAGTGACGGGATAAATTTTCATCATTCTAAGTGAGGTCGGTAAGAATGTTAAAATGTTAAAAATTCGAGAGTCATGCGATGGATTTCGAAAACCATTTTTATCTCGTATATTATCTAATATTTGTCATGAGAGAAAACATAAAGTCGAATAATTTGATAAATATGTAAAAATAAATTACTACGTTAGATTATGCTAGTAAATTGAATTTTGCTTCCATTTATTGAATATAGTCCATACATCGAAGAGCAGTTTTGATTTTAAGCGACCTTTCAGTATTGAGTGGATAATAACTTAATAGCTTTAGCTTTTGCTATTTTATGATGCCCTGGTACTTTTGTAGCTTTTAACGTTTGACCAATTATGTTAACAAGAATATAGTGCCTGTGACTTCGATTGAAGATAAATAAATTTTACGTTTTATGGAACAAATATATTGTATTATATATTTTAGCCTAGTCTTGTTGAATTTAAAAAACAAAAGTACATAAGATACAGATTAATCTTAAAAAGTACTACAATACACACACATACATAAAATCAATTGATGGGACATAATAATAGGTATTTTATTTTTTTAGGGTTTTGGGGCACAAATGTATTATTACGTAGTAAAAAATCTTTTGTCACACAGACACACACACACACACACTAACACACACACACACAAAATAATCACCAAATACAGTCAAATTAAGAAGCAGCGCATTTTTTAAAGTTGATTAAAAACAAATTTGACGATGGGTTGGACCCTTGATCCTAAACTTAATACAATACAAGGGATAGGTCTATGGATACGACTGTAAGATCAAAATTTCACGCTGTCACATTTTTTTTTAATAAAATGCACCCATACACAGAACTGTGTACTTTGATATATATGTGGATATGATATTATGAATTTCGTCTAGTATACGTTAAAAGCCAAAAAAATGTCGATTTTTTTCGTATCAATCAAGGCACACCCAAACTTTCAAACGCCCCAAAAGCCAAATACAAAAACGCTGTATCAATCATAACTATACCGCCATTTTAAATTAAAAATCACCACAAAGAGCCATTTTATAGCATACTCAAAAATTAAAATTTAAT
Organism: Melitaea cinxia; assembly: GCF_905220565.1. Taxonomy (NCBI): domain Eukaryota; kingdom Metazoa; phylum Arthropoda; class Insecta; order Lepidoptera; family Nymphalidae; genus Melitaea; species Melitaea cinxia. The sequence continues at coordinate 2,489,957 of NC_059409.1, read as the reverse complement.
AGTGATCTGTAACAATGGGCAAAACTTTTCCATTTAATTCATACGCATTCAAATAGCAGTATTTCCGAAAACGCGTTAAATAATTAAAGCCGGCGTATTAAACTTTATTTCATTGAATACTAATTTATCAACGCGGTTTGGTCACGCTCCAAGGTATAACGTTAGTGTACATTACAAAGCTTGTTTTGAAATGTTCCTAAATTCGAGGTCTGTTTAAGCGAGCCTCCAAAGCGGAAAACAATTTACTGTTGAAAGGAGGGGCTTTAAAAAGCCCCTTCCTTCTTTTCTAGTAGCATTTCAAAACGACACTTCCATGTAAACGAGTTTAATGTTATGTAATAGAAATGTACAAGTTCATTTGAAAGGGCAATATTGTTTAGCTATTTAAATGGTGTCCGATTTTCGCAGAGTTATATGCTGTTTCTAGATTTCTCTTGGTACCTACGTTGAGCTTACTATTCTCCTCCTTACTTAGCGGAACCTACTTAAGTTTTCTTTAAATTCAAGCATTGTGAGTAACGTACACATACACATATCTGACATACACATACATAATAAACCAGTTATAAAAACATTTGTTATGAAAATACTTCAGAAGAATCATTTTGATTCGAATAAAATTGCATGCATTATCTTCAAATTAAATTAATGGCTTAAATCACAGTATTCAATGAAAGTAATAAAACTAATGCATTCAAAAATATTCACCACACAGGCATGTCGTCGGTATTATTATTCATTGATAACATTATTAAAATTCTCCGTCAATTTAGCTTGAACCGCAAATGTCAAACACAGAAGCAATCGCCTGATCACTGCCTGATCAGGGCGGTACCAATTGAATATGATCGTCTCTTTCTAACGTAATATTTAAGAGAAAGGGATAGATGTTGTATCTCAATTCACCATCGTGATTAGACGCAGGCCATCGGTATGGAAATGACATGAAGGAAATTACGGACATTAAATAACTGCAGGGAAGTTCATTGGATATGATAGTGTGTTCTAACCGATAAACATAATATAAAATATTTTTAAAAACAATATGCTATGCAAGTACGAAGTGCACTACGTACGTTATTTAAAAGAGAAATGAAAGTAAAATTAAAAACTATGTGCGTATGTGTATGTTTGTGTAAAATTCATTATACATTGAAATTCTATTAGAAATCTCAAAACCCAGTAATTTTTTCTCTAATATTCATATATTCGCTGTTTACATCGAAAACGGATATTACGTGCAAACAAACGACCGCATGCGTTCTATACGGCCGGTTTAATGGCTAAATTATGCAAAATGTTCCTCTTTATGTTTGTTTGAATTTATCTAAAAAGGGGTTTATTAAATAGTTTTACATGCATTATTTGTTCTTCTCGAACTGCGACGTTTAAATTTATAACGTGTAGTTTGTTTTGTTAAGTTTATTTAGGGTCACCTTAAAAGCCTTTATTTCAATCTTTTTTGCAATCATTCATTGCCTGTTTCTTATTTATGTCACTTTTCAGTCAATTCTGGTGACTTACCTATTTCCATAATATCTTGCCCAGTTTTCTACTAAAATATTAAGAATTACTACGAAACTAAGGATATTAAGCTAATAAACGTATATTGTTTATGAGCAAGAGGATAACTAGATCATGCAAGCCATTACTCTTCCGATATTTGCCTTAGCGCTCGTGGACTTCATCTGTACGCTGTAGAATAATTAATGCTCGATTCAAGTCGTAAATTCTGAGTGCAGCAAATCTGAGGAAAATTAAGATTTAATATACGAGTGCATTTTTTTCAAAATTGTAAATATTTCTAGCTGAATTTTTTTATTGGTGCGTGTGTTTGTGAATCTTTTGTTAAATACATTTCATAATTAAAACGGTCTTATCATTGTAAGTGGTAAACAAAAATACAAAATAGTACATTTTGCAGAAATCATTTCATTTAGTATTTCTTTTTAACAAATTGAACCAATTATTACTTTTAATTTATTAACAACCATTAATGATTTCCGGTCATTATTTTCGGAATTAATCAGCAAATACTTGCCATATTTTTATAGGAGTACCTGTTAGTGCATGTATTAGGCTTACCCCCAATCCCCCAGAAGCTTAGCAGAAGCAGTAGTATTATTTAGATATGATCTTCTGTAAGGGCGAGGAACTTCCCCAATCGGGCTGCTCCAGGTTTTTAGTAGGATATTTCCTGCTGTGCCCTATATCAGCATGTTTTTAAACATAAATATACTTTATTAAGAGAGGAAATTTTTACATCGTCTACGAACATCAACACTAAAATAAAAAAAAACCTTTAAACGACGAATATCATTCTTTTCGTACACGTTTAATTACAAATATTTATTAAAATTATATAACTAAAATGGAATATTACATCAATATAAGACTGTATTAAAAAAAAAAAAAAACGAATCAAACAAGGTATCTTAAGCACAGTGACGTTAGTTTATTACGCGAAACCAATGAGCTAATTAAGACAGCGTCTTGTGAAATGTGAAATGTATGCAGCAACAGCAATTTTCGCTAATTAGCTACATTCATCATGGAAAATATTTAGCGAACAAGATTTCACGCTAATATTATACTTTCATAATAGGGATCATCAACAAATATAAAGACAATTAGAGGGAGAAAGGTTTTGACTTGGTTAAACTTTAAAAGTTTGAATGTATGTCCTTGTGGGTCTCCCCACAGTGCCTCGGAGAGCACGTTAACCCGTCGGTCCCGGTTGTTATCATAAATATATACCTGATAGCAACTGTTACTCATAGTATGGAACATATCCGCCAACCCGCAGTGGCGCAGCGTGGTGGATTTAACTCCAATCCTTCTTCTACATGGTGAAAGAGGCCTAAGCCCAATAGTGGGATGTTACAGGTTGAATGCAAACTTTGAAAGTTAATCATTTTGTCACTAAGATATTTATTACTGAAAGCAACTAAAAAATCAAATACATTAAGATACAAGTAAAGATGATACTTTGATGATGATACTTGATGATACTAATATTAATTATATTACTAGCAATACCCATGCGAATAATTCGCACTAAATAAGCATAATAATTATCACTTTACAAAATTACAAAAAAAAAAAGAATTTTATACGTGAGATGATTTGAAATTAAACAAAAATTTACTGACCGTCATTCACGCTAACGTCGTTAAAAAATTTGAAGCCGTCATTATATGTATATAATTTTAATAAACAATTAATTTACAAAAAACTAAAGCTATAATAAATTTTTAGTAGTTGATGCTGGTAGAGCAAGCAATTATCTATTAAATGATATTTAATTTATGTGGAGTAATTGTGAGGTTTTCTCTAAAATGGGAGGCAAACGTCTTAACCTTAGCCTATTAATTTACATGATTACATCATCATAACTGCACTTACCTTTTTTATTAGAATGTTATAGTATACAATTTTCCGATCGATTAATAAAAGTCATAATATTAATGTCAATAATTTTTTCATTTGATAAAGCCTGTTTTCCTATAAAAATCTCTGATCTCTGAAAATAGAAGTTATCAAGTAAATTGAAAGAATATCGACCTAACTAGCGAATGTCAACTCCACATATCAATTTTTGCATTTATAACGAAGAGCGCTGAATCAATTTAGACGTTTTTTATACGATAGTTTTTCAGAACTTCCAGACAGACGGTATGAGTACAATCGATAATTGAAACTTTGGACATTTGATATTTCCTTCATCGTGATGGTTATATTTCTTGGACGCAAAAGAATCGGATATTTTAATTGTAATAATAGAGCATTTGGAGAGTCTTGACAGCCATCTTTGCATTCAAACTCCGTAGTAGTGGTTCCGTACAAGCATTCGTCAGGCGTTCATGCAGTGGGCTGGCTTTGGTCCAGCTTCGAAGGTGTTATTTAGGTCGTTCATTAAGATGCGGCCTTGTTAAGCTTTGTAAATGATTGCAACCGGGTTTTATTGTACTTGATAATGTATAAGGAATTTAGTTAAATAATTTGTAGATTAAATTTACGATTCTATTACTTGTTCAAGAGAGGTGAAAATAAAATAGTAAATACTTTCTATTTTTGTTTGAATATCGGTGTCAAAGTTGAAAATGACACGCGAGAGATTAAAAAAATAACAGGTTAAATGGTACTCAATTATATTTCATCCGGCGTGAGTTTTAATGTAAGCTCACTACTGTCTTACTAGTTATCTATTTAGACGAAATGATACATAGGAAGACAGACCGATATAGGTACCAAATGGTTGCATCTAGAACCCCTGCCTTGCAGAAAATTTATGAAGAAAATAATTTTTAAATTACTAGCAACACTTTTAAATAAAGATTACTTTTTCCCCTCTAAGTATGCTAAAAATACTTGATGATTAGTTTATTTCAGTATCTAAAAAAAAATAATTAAAATAAAACAAAGGATCGTCTTTTTGTTCTAACTTTATTGTTCAGAGGGATTTAAGGTACAAACGAAATTATAATCTAAGAAGTAAACGTTTATTAATTAAAGAATATTAAAGACGTAGCTTACTAATATTTGAAAGCCTATGGGAGCCTGCAACACAAGCTCTGTCAGCTTGACCTTCCCCTCAACCTTCTTCAGGAGACCTTACCACAGAAACACAGCCCCACCGAAAGCAACATTATTTTGGCCTTGATCTTCAGTCCGGTACAGGTTCTTCTATTGTATTTTTGGGTTGCTTTAATGATAAAGCAAGATTTTTCCTGCTGTATTCTGTCTCAACAGCATTATAATTTTGTGAAGAAATTTGGACGTGTCAAAAAAATTGTATTAGCTCGCAAACGAAAAAAAAAACCGACTTCAATTACATCGACAAGTAATACAACGTAGGTAGACGAAAATATAGTCAAGTAAATACGAGTTATCAAAGATTACTCAAAAAGTTGTTATCAGATCTCGATGAAATTTAAATGTAACCACAAAATAGACATCAGCTTCGATTTAATTAAAAATCTTTTTGATTTTTGATAATTATGATATTTAAAAAAAAATGTTTTGAATTCCTAATGAGTGGGTCAAACAAAAATAAAATCGTACAAATTAAAAAAAAAATGTTTAAATTGAAAAACATCAAAATCGGTACACCTAGTAAAAAGTTATGCGGTATAATACAACGTAGGTCGACGAAATAGTTAATTAAAAACGCATTATTAGATATAACTCGAAAAGTAGTTTTTAGATCTCAAATAAATTTAAATGGGACCAAATGACACACACCACCTTTCGATTAAAAGAAAATTTGTCGAAATCGCTCTACCCAATCAAAAGTTCTGAAGTAACATACAGACAAAAAAAAAGAAGAAAAAATACAGTCGAATTGAGAATATCCTCCTTTTTGGAAGTTGGTTAACAATATTTATTGACAAATACGCATTGGAGCAAGAAACCTGTTAGGCTTCAACGCTTTTAGGAGTTGAGGACTTTGCCTAGTAGAGACAATATATAGTTTCTTTTCTCCTTAGACATATATATATACATATACTAGCTATGCAAGCGGCTTCGCCCGCGTTGAAATTAGTATGTCACAAAGTTTTCCCGGCAAACTTCCAGTGAAACTCTCATCAAAATCGGCTTAGCCGTTCCGTAAACCTTCCTCTTGCCAATGGTGGAGCCCTCTCTCCAATGATGAAACCGCATGAAAATCCGTTCAGTAGATTTTGAGCGAATCGATCACATACACTTTTGGGGACTTGATTTTATAATACACTAACTGTTGCCCGCGACTACGTTCGCGTGGTTATGATGTTCGCGCATATCTATGCATTACTATTAAGATGTTTAACGCAAATTATTTTTTTATTTCAGTCGATCGTTCAAGTTGAAATCAATCAGTTGAAATGCTTATCAAACTCAGTAACATTTTAAAAAGCACAATTTAGTATAATTTAATAGTTATTTTTATAAAACCTCTCTATACACCACATTTTTATTTTTATTTTCAGGCTGTATATGTTTCATACAAACTATCAATCCCAATAAAATCCCCTTAGCGGTGGAATATCGTAAAATCCGTTCTTAGCGGACGTCTGGTAAGACGTAGTAGGTACTAGATTATAGAATCTACCTCCCTGCCAAATTTTATCTTTGTCCAACCTGGATGGATAGACCATCCAGTGGTTTTTGAGTTCTCGTGATGAGTGAGTTAGTGACCTTTCTCTTTTATATATATAGATTACGATGCATTATTTGGACACCTCCTCACCATCTATAGAGCATACATTTTAAATTTCAAGTCGCTTACTTCAAAAACATGAGACTTTCACACAAAGTTCCAACCCCCGTTTTATCCCATTAAGGGTCGAGTTTCGTAAAATCCGTTCTCAGCAGATGTTTACACCCTATAAGAAACCTACTTGCCAAATTTCAAGTTTGTAGCTGTTATAGTTTCGGAGATTTCGTGATGAGTGAGTCAACCTATTATCCCCCGTTTTAACCCCAAAAGGGAGTTGGTTTCTAAAGATACATTATTTGGACACCTTCTCATCATCTATAGAGCATACATTTTTAATTTCAAGTCTCTTACTTCAAAAACATAGGACTTTCATACAAACTTCCAACCCCCGTTTTACCCCCTTAGGGGTCGAGTTTCGTAAAATCCGTTCTTAGCGGATGTCTACGTCCTATAAGGAGTCTACTTGCCAAATTTCAAGTTTGTAGGTGTTATAGTTTCGGAGATTTCGTGATGAGTGAGTGACCTTTCGCTTTTATATATATTATAGATTATAGATATAGATATAATTAAGTACAAATTCAACTGCAATGCGACGAAGAGATTTTTTACCCTTGCTGCGGTGCTGAAAAACTAAGTCGGTACAGTTTGATCATCAACAGTTACTTCAGAGATTAATACTGTGCAACAGTAAACAGTTTTTAAGTCATATTTCAGGGGTCTTAGCAACTGTTGGATTTTACGGTTATAACAATGTTTGTATAGGTCATACCAATACTCGTATTTTTTAAAGTTCGAACGTTTGTTTTTGAATTGTGTGTATGTCCGAACCCCTGGCATAGGATTTTTTTCTACCGCTTTGAGAGTTACGCGTTGTATTTTATTTCGATTTCCACCTGAGCCTGGGTGTAACATTTGTATTTATATATGTATATTTACTATTTCTGTCTATTTATTGATAGTTAAAAAAAAACTATTTATCTGTAGCAGCCGGCTGTGACCTTTAACAAACACATTAAGTTGCTTACCTTAGGAACAGACGACTGTGTGTATATATAAATTATTTATTATTAAGTATTTAAATGATTACTTTTCTAGACAAAAATGGTTTAGGCAAGAGGTAAGATTAATTAATGATATTTAACTTACGTATATAGAAGAATTAAGTATGTGAATTGTATCCCTCCCTCTTACGATTCCAAAGTTGTAACAGATAGTTCCATAACAGACAAGATTCAAATGATAGCAGCTCTACTAAGTCTCGAAACTTGGGATAAGGGAAGTCAAAAATATTAAAAGACGTAAATGAAATTTAATGATAAAAAGTAACAAATATAAAGTAACTGCCACTTCACCCAACCCTTGCAGTTTTATCCGTATTTACAGTTATGGCTTTAGTTCCGCAACAATTTCCGCAACAATTAACATCTCGTTTCACTGCTTACTCTATTTCTAGATGCAATACCTAATGTCTCATAATTCATGATCATTCTTTGAATTGAGAAACATATTAACTTAATAAAGAAAAAAGGTTTTATTAATTATTTACTTAGAGATAGACCTAGTTACTTGAATAATTTTGGTATTATTAATAAAAAATATAATCAGACATTCTTTTTTTCACTATTTCTGTTTGATCAACCATCATAAATAAAAGTTTGATAACATGAAATTATTTTAAAGTAACAGAACACCCTTAAAATTATTTAAATCAATTTAGGCAAAGTTCAATTTTTGTCACCTAATGGATGATTGAAACGTACTCATACAAAAATTAGTTTCCAATTCTGTGTAAACTGCTAAAGAATATAAATGAATAATTTAGTACCACAAGCAAAAATGATAAAATCAAAAGGCAGAACGAAGTACATGTTGTTTTCAAGTCTCTTAAAAATGAAGATCTAGTTTCTAACAAAGATGAAACATTCATGTAAATAAAAGAAGGTAATTTGTAAAAACGAACTAACTATATTACTGAAAGAGATTTTTATAAACGTAAACAAAAACTAATCAATGTCGCAGCTACAAAAAACTGAAGATTCGTCTTAATCAACCGTACACCGAGTACCGAAAGTTAGTAAATCCAAAGCTGAAACCGTAGAAATTTAACTGCTAGTCTTATCTTGACACGTTTTGGTCGCAACACTAATGAGACTCGGGCATTAGGCTGACGTTTTAATTAAAAGAACTAAATCTTACTATATAACGAGCTGTGCGAGTATCTGTCGCTCTTGTGGACTTTGAATATGAAAACAGCATTTTTTCTCTTTTAATTATTCCTTTGAAACTGAACTGGACTGCACTGGACTGAAAACAGGTCTGAACCATATTAATACAGTATAAATGGTTCAACGTGACATCTTAACGCACCGACTGAGAAAACATTCTCATACTTATATAAAAAAGCTAAAATATTTGTTCATGCACTTATCACAGAACTTTATAGTCAGATTTAGGAAATATCTTTGTGCTTTTTAGGAAATTTCTTTGTGCTTTTTTTTAAGTTATTTAGCTACGTACTGCAGTAGCACGAAAAATTTAGCTCGAACGAAAAATATTCTCCTTTATAAGTTAAGTGGATTTTGGCTACTATCATTGCATTTACAGGCTATTACAGAGAACATT